>NW_024742338.1:1925150-1984068 GCF_018991925.1 Homarus americanus
GTGCCTGCTGCTGTACCTGCTGTTCTTGTTATGCCTGCTGTTGTACCTACTTCTGTAACTGCTGTTGCTCTACCTGCTGTTGCCGTGCCTGCTGCTGTACCTGCTGTTCTTGGTGTGCCTGCTGCCGGTCCTGCTGTGCTTGCTGCTGTACCTGCTGTTGTAACCACTGTTGTACTGTGCTTGTGGCATTTGTGCCTGCGTCTGTACTTGATAGTGTCCTTGCTGATGCTGCTGTACATGCTGCTTCACCTACTGCCGTACCTGCTGTACCTGCTGCTGCTGTACCTGCTGTTGTTAGTCCTACTTTATCATCACACTGTATGTATTTCATATTGTAGACGCTCCTTGATTTTGCTGTTGCAACAGTTGCTGTGTGGCGATGCTGGCGTGGTGCTGTGGCGACGCTGCAGCAATTGCTGTGTGACGATGCTGCAACAGTGCTGTGTGTGGCGATGCTGCAGCAATTGCTGTGTGACGACGCTGCAGCAATTTGCTGTGTGGCGATGCTGCAGCAATTGCTGTGTGGCGATGCTGCAGCTTAATTGCTGTGTGGCGATGCTGCAGCAATTGCTGTGTGGCGATGCTGCAACAATTGCTGTGTGGCGATGCTGCAACGGATTTGCTGTGTGACGATGCTGCAGCAGTTGCTGTGTGGCGTGCTGCAGCAATTGCTGTATTAAGCAATGCTGCAGCAATTGCTGTGTGGCGATGCTGCAGCAATTGCTGTGTGGTGCGCAGCAATTGCTGTAATGGCGATGCTGTAACAGTGCTGTGTGGCGATGCTGCAGCAATTGCTGTGTGGCGATGCTGCAGCAATTGCTGTGGCGATGCTGCAACAGGTACTGTGTGGCTGATGCTGCAGCAGTTGCTGTGTGACGCGATGCTGCAGCAGTTGCTTATTGTGACTTGATGCGCAGCAATTGTTGTGGCGTGCTGCATGTTGCCGTGTGGCGATGCTGCAGCAGTTGCTGTGCGATGCTGCAACAATTGATGTGTGGCGATGCTGCAGCAGTTGCTGTGTGGCGACTGCAGCAGTTGCTGTGTGACGATGCTGCAGCAGTTGCTGTGGCGGCGATGCTGCAGCCAATGCTGTGTGGCGTGCTGCAACGAATTGATGTGTGGCGATGCTGCAACAATTGCAATGTGGCGATGCGGCAGCAGTTGCTGTGTGGCGATGCTACAACAAATGCTTTGTTGCGATGCTGCAACAATTGCTGTGTGACGATGCTGCAACAATTGCTGTGTGGCGATGCTGCAACAATTGCTGTGTGACGACGCTGCAATTCTTCAGCAGTTGCTGAAGAATTGCTGTTTAATGTGACTGTTTTAGGTGCCGTTAACACTGAAGTTATTGTTACAACTACTGAGTTATTGTTACTACTGTTGTGTTACTGTTGTGTTATTGTGTGTGTTCAGAATAACAGGAGAACATACAGAACACTGTTCATATTTGTTATGACTGAGAGCTGCAATGTTGTCAAGGTCAGGAGGTCAAGGATACAGGCTTTAATACGTGTTGTGCTGTATATTGTTGGTGATGGTGGTGGTGATTGTGGTAGGAGTGGTGGTTGTGGTAGGAGTGGTGCTTGTGGTGGTTATGATGGTGATAGTGGTCCTTGAGCACTTAATTTTAACTATGTAAATAAATAAAATGTTTACACTCCATACATCCCCCCCCCCTCCGGCCATTACCTCCTCCCACACGCCTCCACAATCTTCTCCCACACATTCTTCAAAACACACATACCCACACACTATCCTTCCACACACACACACCCCCACACACCCTCCCCAACACACACTCCACACACCCTCCACACACCCTCCCCAACACACACCCTCCCACACACACCCTCCCCAACACACACCCTCCCCAACACACACCCATCCCCAGCCCCTCCCCACACCCTCCCCAACACACACCCAACACACCCTCCCCAACACACACCCTCCCCAACACACCCTCCCACACACCCTCCCACACACAGCATACACCATCCAGCCTTTTTCCTCCTCTCTGTTTAACTTCATTTCGTCACTTGACCCCTAAACGTGATGCGCCTCGACCATGAGTGATGAAAAAACACTCGAACGAAAACTATTGAAAAACTGACGATGGAAATTGAAACTAACTCGTAAAATATGAAACTTTAATAAAGATGTATAGTAAAATTTTATAGTTGGGAAAAAATATAAAGTTGATTTAGAAATATAAATGATAAATGCATTAGAATTATATTAAAAGCTGGAGTGTAGTTATTCCATGATCCTGAAAGCATCTTGAGGGAGGTATCTAGACCCGCATTGAAGGTACACAAGTGTTTTAAGAACTTACTTATGATAAACATTTACATAGTTTACCTGTTATGAGCTCATTTGCATATTTACCTGTTTCTTGATCTTAATGTTTTTATCAGTGTGTGTTTTATTTTAGCGTGTGTTAGTTGTGGTGGTTGGTGAGATGGTGGTTGGTGGAGGGATGGTGGTTGGTGGAGGGATGGTGGTTGGTGGAGTGATGGTGGTTGGTGGAGAGATGGTGGTTGGTGGAGGGATAGTGGTTGGGGGAGGGATGGTGGTTGGGAGAGGATGGTGGTTAGTGGAGGATGTGTGATGATGGTGGCTGGTGGAGGGATGGTGGTTGGGAGGGAGGATGGTTGAGTGGAGGGATGGTGGTTGGTGGAGGGATGGTGAGGTGGAGGATGGTGGTAGAGGGAGGGATAGGTTGGTGGAGGGATGGTGGTTGGTGGGGGATGGTGGTGGTGGAGGGATGGTGGTTGGGGAGTGGGAGGTTGGTGGAGGGATGGTGGTTGGGGGAGGGAGGTTGGTGGAGGGATGGTGGTTGGGGAGGGATGGTAGGGAGGATGGTGGTTGGTGGAGGATGGTGGTTGTGGAGGATGGTGGTTGGTGGAGGGATGGTGGTTGGTGGAGGATGGTGGTTAGTGGAGGGATGGTGGTTGGTGGAGGGATGGTGGTTGTGGAGGATGGTGTTGGTGGAGGGAGGTGGTGGAGGGATGGTGGTTGGTGAGGGATGGTGGTTGGTGGAGGGATGGTGGTTGGTGGAGGGATGGTGGTGTGGAGGGATGGTGGTGGGGGGGGGATGGTGTTGGGGGGAGGATGGTGGTTGGGGGGGGATGTGGATGGTGTTGGGGAGGTGGTTGGGGTGGGGGGTGGTGGGATGGTGGTGGTGGGTTGGTGGAGGGATGGTGGTTGGTGGAGGATGGTGGTTGGGTGGGAGGATGGTGGTTGGGGAGGGATGGTGGTTGGTGGAGGGATGGTGGTTGGTGGAGGATGGTTGGTGGAGGGATGTGGAGGGATGGTTAGTGGAGGATGGGAGGGAGGGATGGTGGTTGGGAGGGATGGTGGTTGGGGGAGGGATGGTGGTTGGTGGAGGGATGGTGGTTGGTGGAGGATGGTGGTAGAGGAGGATGGTGGTGTGGGTGTGGAGGGATGGTGGTTGAGGGATGGTGGTTGGTGGAGGATGGTGGGGGGAGGCTGGAGGAGGTTGAGGTGGTTGGGGATGTTGGTGGAGGGATGGTGGTTGGGGAGGGAGGGTTAGTGGAGGATGGTGGTTGAGGGATGGTGGTTGGGGAGGATGGTGGTGGTGGAGGTGGGTAGAGGGGATAGGGTTGGTGGTTGGTGGAGGATGGTGGGTGAGGGAGGGATAGTGGGGTGGTTGGTGGAGGATGGTGGTGGAGGGAGGATAGGGTTGGTGGTTGGTGGGGAGGTGGTGAGGGGAGGGAGTTGCTGGAGGGATGGTGGTTAGTGGAGGATGGTGGGGTGAAGGGATGGTGGTTGGTGGAGGGATGGTGGTTGGGGAGGGATGGTGGTTAGTGGAGGATGGGTGGTTGGTGGAGGATGGTGGTTGGTGGAGGATGGTGGTTGGTGGAGGATGGGTGGTAGAGGAGGGATAGTGGTTGGTGGTTGGTGGAGGATGGTAGAGGGAGGATAGTGGTTGGTGGTTGGGGAGGATGGTGGTAGGGGAGGATAGTGTTGGTGGTTGTGAGGATGGTGGTAGAGGAGGGATAGGTTGTGGTTGGTGGAGGATGGTGGTAGAGGAGGATGGTGTGGTGGTTGGTGGAGGATGGTGAGGAGGATGGTGGTTGGTGGAGGATGGTAGAGGGAGGATGGTGGTTGGTGGAGGATGGTGGTAGAGGGAGTGGAGTAGTGGTAGGTGAAGGCAATACTGTTCTCTGCTTCGTTTTTGCAACCACTATTTCTTCGGCAAATGGGCTCAGCAATTTGCATAAAATTTGAAACGCGAATCTCTCCCCAGTGAGTTAATGTAATAGTCTCTCTCTCTCTCTCTCTCTCTCTCTCTCTCTCTCTCTCTCTCTCCTCTCTCTCGTTACTCTGAGAAAGAAGGTTGCAGGTGAAGTGGGTCATGCAGGGTGGTGGTGTGGTGGGTCATGCAGGGGTGTGGTGTGGTGGGTCATGCAGGGTGTGGTGGGTCATGCAGGGTTGTGGGTGTGGTGGGTCATGTGGTGGTGTGGTGTGTGGTGGTGTGGTTGGTCATGCGGGGTGGTGGTGTGGTGGGTTGTGCAGGGTGGTGGTGTGGGGGTGTGGTGGTGTGGTGGGTCATGCAGGGTGGTGGTGTGGTGGGTCATGCAGGGTGTGGTGGTGTGGTGGGTCATGCAGGGGTGGTGGTGTGGTGGGTCATGCAGGGTCGTGGTGTGGTGGGTCATGCAGGGTGGTGGTGTGGAGGTGGGTCAGTGGGGTGTGTGGTGGGTGTGGGGTGGGTGGTGTGGTGGGTCGTGGGGTTGGTGGTGTGGTGGGTCATGGGGTGGTGGTGTGGTGGGTCATGCTGGGTGTGGTGGTGCAGGGTTGGTTGGTGTGGGTCATGCTGGGTGGTGGTGTGGTGGGTGTGGTGTTGGTGTGTGGTGGGTCATGCTGGGTGGTGGTGTGTGGGTGTGGTGGGTCATGCAGGGTGGTGGTGTGGTGGGTCATGCAGGTTTGGTGGGACAGAGTCAGACACCACAATGTCGGGTCTCAGCTGTATTGATCTCTCCTCACCTTGTGCCCACCACCACCACGTGTGTTGCTGACTACTACCCACCCTACCCTCCCTCACCTACCACCCAATACCACCCACCCATCGGCTCATTATCATATATCCAGTACCTCAGCCGAAGAAATTGACATCCTCATCTGTCCATTGCTTGTCTAGTCTTCTCTCATAGGTCAACACACCCCTTGAGACTCGGTTCCTTCTGTCATTTCATCTCCTCTTCCTCTCTCTTCCTCTCTCCTCCTCCTCTACCTCTTCCTCCCCTTCACCCCCACCTCTTAATCTTTCCCTCCTCTCCCCTCTTCTCTTCCCCGTCATATAACGTTAAATAAGTCTCCTCTCGACCGGCAGGAGTCAGAGTTACCTTTATCTGGGAAGACCAATGATGTCTCCAGGTATTTCTATAAGTTTTTCTCGGTCTATTTCCTGTTATTTCTCGGTCTATTTCCCTGTTATTTCTCGGTCTATTTCCTGTTATTTCTCGGTCTATTTCCCTGTTATTTCTCGGTCTATTTCCCTGTTATTTCTCTGTCTCTATTTCCTGTTATTTCTCGGTCTATTCTCTTATTTCGGTCTATTTCCTGTTATTTCTCGGTCTATTTCCTGTTATTTATCGGTCTATTTCCTGTTATTTCTCAGTCTATTTCCTGTTATTTATCGGTCTATTTCCTGTTATTTCTCGGTCTATTTCCTGTTATTTCTCGGTCTATTTCCTTATTATTATCGGTCTATTTCCTGTTATTTCTCGGTCTATTTCCTGTTATTTCTCAGTCTATTTCCTGTTATTTCTCGGTCTATTTCCTGTTATTTATCGGTCTATTTCCATTTTTATGTTGGGATTCTGTGTTATTTCCGGGGTCTATTTCGTGTTATTTCCAGGTCTACTTCGTGTTATTTCAGGTCACCTTCTCACCGTATATAGATCACCTGTAGATTAGTGTCCTGCTCACCTGGGTAGTTAATTTCACCTGAAGATTAAACACCCTAATGCCTTATATACCTGCAGGGGTTGGAGGTTGGGGCAGTTAGGTTAGGTTTTGGTTTGGTTTGGTTTGGTTAGGGTTGGGTTTGGTTTAGGTAGGTTAGATAAACGTTGTAGATTACATCAGGGTTGTGTACTGTAAATGCGTAGTTACACGTGAAAGCTTCAAGGTTGAGTAATGTCGTGGTGTAGTGTATGTGTGGAGGAGGAGGAGTGTTTGGGGGAGGAGTGTTTGGGGGGAGGAGTGTTTGGAGGAGGAGGAGGAGGAGTGTTTGGAGGGAGGAGGAGGTTTGGAGGTGGAGGAGGTGGAGAGTGTTTGAGGGTGGAGGTGTTTGGAGGTGGAGGTGGTGTTTGGTGGTGGAGAGGTTTGGAGGTGGTGGTGGTGTTTGGTGGAGGTGGAGTGTTTGGTGGTGGTGGAGGAGGTGGATGAGGTGTGTTGGGGAGGTGTTTGGTGGGTGTGTTTGGGGGGGAGGTGTTTGGAGGAGGAGGGAGGAGGTGGTGTGTTTGGTGGAGCTCAGGTTGATGACTCGGATATGTTGTGTTGAGTGAAGTGATGGCTGTTTGAGTTGTGTTGTGGTGTGTTGTGTTGTGGTTGTGTTGTGGTGATGTTGTGTTGGTGGTGTGGTGTGTTGTGTTGTGGTGTGTTGTGTTGTGGTGTGTTGTGTTGTGGTGTGTTGTGGTGTGTTGTGTTGTGGTGTGGTGTGGTGTGTTGTGTTGTGGTGTGTTGTGTGTTGTGGTGTGTTGTGGTGTGTTGTGTTGTGGTGTGGTGTGGGTGTGTTGTGGTGTGGTGTTGTGTTGTGGTGTTTTGTGGTGTGGTGTGGTGTGTTGTGGTGTGTTGTGGTGTGTTGTGGTGTGGTGTGTTGTGTTGTGGTGTGTTGTGGTGTGTTGTGTGTTGTGGTGTGTTGTGGTGTGTTGTGGTGTGTTGTGGTGTGTGTTGTGTTGTGTGTTGTGGTGGTGTGTTGTGGTGTGTTGTGGTGTGGTGTGTTGTGGTGTGGTGTGATGTGTTGTGTTGTGGTGTGTGGTGTGTTGTGGTGTTGTGGTGTGTTGTGTTGTGGTGTGTTGTGGTGTGGTGTGTTGTGTGGTGTGGTGTGGTGTGGTGTGATGTGGTGTGTTGTGGTGTGGTGTGTTGTGTTGTGTTTGTGTTGTGGTGTGTTGTGGTGTGTTGTGGGTGTGGTGTGTTGTGGTGTGTTGTGTTGTGGTGTGTTGTGGTGTGGTGTGTTGTGGTGTGGTGTGTTGTGTTTGTGTTGTGTTGTGGTGTGTTGTGGTGTGTTGTGTTGTGTTGTGGTGTGTTGTGTTGTGGTGTGTTGTGTTGTGGTGTGTTGTGGTGTGGTGTGGTGTGGTGTTGTGGTGTGTTGTGGTGTGTTGTGTTGTGGTGTGTTGTGGTGTGTTGTGTTGTGGTGTGGTGTGGTGGTGTGGTGTGTTGTGGTGTGTTGTGTTGTGTTGTGGTGTGTTGTGGTGTGTTGTGGTGTGTTGTGTTGTGGTGTGTTGTGGTGGTGTGTTGTGTTGTGGTGTGTTGTGGTGTGGTGTGGTGTGTTGTGGTGTGTTGTGGTGTGTTGTGTTGTGTTGTGTTGTGTTGTGTTGTGGTGTGTTGTGGTGTGTTGGTGTGTTGTGTTGTGTTTTGTTGTGGTGTGTTGGTGTGTTGTGGTGTGTTGTGGTGTGGTGTGGTGTGGTGTGTTGTGGTGTGGTGTGGTGTGTTGTGTTGTGTTGTGTTGTGTTGTGTTGTGTTGTGTTGTGGTGTGGTGTTGTGTTGTGTTGTGTGTTGTGTTGTGGTGTGTTGTGTTGTGTGGTGTGTTGTGGTGTGGTGTATTGTGTTGTGTTGTGTTGTGTTGTGTGTTGTGTTGTGTCGTGTCCCTATAGTCATCAGGTATATGGGACCAAGATTCCATACACATCTACAACCTCTCGTTGTAGGGATTCGCCAGTGAGGGCAGTCATCAGCGCCTGGCATTTAATTCACCCTGTGACTCATTATGGATCCGTCACTCTAGCACACACACAAACGAAGAGAGAGAGAGAGAGAGAGAACAGACTAAAAAGAATAGAGAACGAAGGCGAAAGAGAGAAAGTGAGTGAGGTGAAAGAAAGAGTGAAAGAAGAGAGCAGGTAAGTGTACACAGTTACGCCTTTGTTGTGTTTATTGTTTAATACATCTTTTGTTCATTACTGAAGGTCTCTCTCTCTCTCTCTCTCTCTCTCTCTCTGCTCCACACATTATAACTATTCATAACAATGGTAACATTTACATAAACCAAACGAACTCATCTTGGTGCCGGCAGGTGATCCCACGAGACAAGACACTACCTTATGTTGGGAGAGAGAGAGAGAGAGAGAGAGTGTTGGTCACCAGAGGGCCAAAACTGGTCTAAGATATTGCTGGATTACGTTTACTGTTGTTGTTATTGTTTTACACACACACACACACACACATACATGTACACCAGCTATCCAAAACATTTTCTCTACAACCTTTCAATACTATGCAACATGACTTGAAATCATTAGTTAGTGGCGCCCTAGTTTTGTGCTGCAGTAATGACGCACACACACACACACACACACACACACACACACACACACACACACACACACACACACACACACACACCCCTGTTTACAGAGTCCCTTGTTTATGTTTATAGAGTCCCATCCACATAACACACATCACCCACCCACCCTCACATCACCCACCCACCACATCACCCACCCACACACCTCCCACACAACACATCACCCACCCACCACACAACACCCACCCGCCCACACACACCCACCCACACAAATACACTACCCACCCACAACACATCACCACCCCACACAACACATCACCCGCCCACACAACACATCACCCGCCCACACACACCCTCCCACACAACACATCACCCACCCACCCACACAACAACACCCACCTGCCCACACACCCACACAACACACTCCACCCACACAACACATCACCCACCCACACAACACATCACCTGCCCACACAACACATCACCCGCCCACACAACACATCACCCTGCCCACACACTCCACCCACACAACACATCACCCACCCACACAACACATCACTCTGCCCACACACCCACCCACACAACACATCACGCCCACACACACCCACACAACACATCACCCACACACAACACATCACCCTGCCCACACTCACCCACACAACACATCACCCGCCCACACAACACATCACCCACCCACCCACACACACCCACTCACCCACACAACACCCACCCGCCCACCCACACATCGCAGTTAGTTAGGCAAACAACCATAAGCACCTGCAAACAACTGCACACAACAATAAATAACCTCAAAAGCCTCTGTAAGTACCTACAAACACCCTCTAGCACCCAAAAACACCTCAAGCACCCACACAAACACATTCACACCCACACAAACACCTCACACCCACACAAACACCTGGCAGTACACACAAACACCCACAAGCGCCCACAAACACGTGTTGTAGTTATGGTTGTTGTGACGTGTTGTAGCTGTGGTGGTTGTGACATGTTAGGCTGGTGGTTAGACATGTTGGTGTTGTGGTGGTTGTGACATGTTGTAGTTGTGGTGGTTGTGACGGTTGTAGTTGTGGTGGTTGTGACATGTTGTAGTTGTGGTGGTTGTGACATGTTGTGGTTGTGGTGGTTGTGACATGTTGTAGTAGTTGTGGTGGTTGTGACATGTTGTAGTTGTGGTGGTTGTGATGATGTTGTGTTGTGGTGGTTGTGACATGTTGGGTTGTGGTGGTTGTGACGTGTTGTAGTTGTGGTGGTTGTGACATGTGTAGTTGTGGTTGTGAATATGTTGTAGTTGTGGTGGTTGTGACGTGTTGTAGTTGTGGTGGTTGTGACATGTTGTAGTTGTGGTGGTTGTGACATGTTATAGTTGTGGTGGTTGTGACATGTTGTAGTTGTGGTGGTTGTGACATGTTGTAGTTGTGGTGGTTGTGAATATGTTGTAGTTGTGGTGGTTGTGACATGTTAGTTGTGGTGGTTGTGACGTGTTGTAGTTGTGGTGGTTGTGACGTGTTGTAGTTGTGGTGGTTGTAACATGTTGTAGTTGTGGTGGTTGTGACATGTTGTAGTTGTGGTGGTTGTGACATGTTGTAGTTGTGGTGGTTGTGACATGTTGTAGTTGTGGTGGTTGTGACGTGTTGTAGTTGTGGTGGTTGTAACATGTTGTAGTTGTGGTGGTTGTGACATGTTGTAGTTGTGGTGGTTGTAACATGTTGTGGTAGTTGTAATATATTGTAGTTGTGATTGTAATGTGTTCCAGTTATGGTGGATGTACATTTTTGGTAACACTGCTAATGACACAAACAACTGTTATACACTGTAGATGGTGAAGGATGATTCTGTGATGATGGTGATGGTGGTAGTATGGTGGTGATGGTAGTATGGTGGTGATGGTAGTATGGTGGTGATGGTGGTAGTATGGTGGTGATGGTAGTATGGTGGTGATGGTAGTATGGTGGTGATGGTAGTATGGTGGTGATGGTAGTATGGTGGTGACGGTAGTATGGTGTGTATGTTTCAGTGGTGGTGATGGTAACAGCGATAATTTTTTCAATTTTTCCTCATCGCAACTTGTCAGCTCACTAGCCGGTTGGGCGGTCGATCTGCTCCCTGTTACACACTGTTGGCAAGTGCCGGGCATATACGGGCTCTGTTATACACTGTTAATAAGTACTGGGCATATACGGGCTCTGTTATACACTGTTAATAAGTACTGGGCATATACGGGCTCTGTTATACACTGTTAATAAGTACTGGGCATATACGGGCTCTGTTATGCACTGTTAATAAGTACTGGGCATATACAGACTCTGGGTATATACGTTTTTTTTAATGTCTCTGAACCTGCTCCAGTGTTGGTCAATTGTGCACTTAAATGAACTCACACTAGGTCCCGTCACAACAGTTTAATCCAACAGTTCACAACTCTTACGGCCAAGATGTTCGTTCTGATAATTTTCTGTACTTGTTATTGTCTTCGATAACCTGAGGCTGTGACCGCTTGCTCCAGATATGAACACTTGAATGCTCTCCGAAATGGTTATAAACTTGTATTGACTCACTCCTTGCCTGTCTATTGTACAAACTAAGCAATTGAGGTCGTTTGGTCTGTGGGGTACGCGAAGGATTTATGTGCCGGCCGGGATCAGGTTGGTGGCCCTCGCGTTCTCTATCAATTTGCAGTGTGGCATATCTTGGGGACCTGACAGTATCACAATACACCTGGTGGGGGAGGATCTGACTACTGGAGTCTTATGATGGACGGTGTGTGTGTGTCAGAGGTTCGTATAAGTTCTAGTGGTTTATTTCATGATTCGCCTTCTGCTGACAGTGATATGAGAACTTGAGGTTGTCTACATACAGTACTGTTTACTTTATGCTGTACACTGCCTTACAGGGACCTCTAGTGGGTGGCCGCCAGGTAAATAATAGTAGGTAAACAGGTAAATGTGTCTAATTGATGGTTACTATATACATTGTGTATATTATCATACACAGTGTACAGTATCACCAGGGTGTGTACACGGTGTGTACAACTTCAACTTAGTGTAAAATTAGATTACAGTGTTACTAGTGTACATCATCGCCAGTATGTAGTGTCACCAAGGTGTACACATAGTTATCAAGATCACCAGGGTGTACATACGTAGTGTATAGTGTTACCAGAGTGTACATAATGTGTACAGATTTAAAAGTGTACATCCAGATTACAGTGTCATCAGGATGTACATTTTGTATATAGCGTCACCGGGATGTACAAACAGTGTATAGCGTCAACAGGGTGTACACACTGTGTACAGCGTCACCAGGGGGTACACACATTGTACAGTACAGGGTCACAGGGATGTACACACAGTGTACAGCGTCACAGATCAGAGTGGTGGCGGCTTACCTTGGTGTAATGTTGCTTGTGGCGGGCCGTGGCGGCTGTGTGTTGTGAGCGGCGGGGAAATGTAGTGGTAAGGCAGCTGAGATGTGTCCCGGGCAGTGGGCTCACGACGACTGGCGGCGGGGCGGCACGGTTGGGGCGGCTGGGCGGCGGCAGCAGCGGCGGCGGTGGAGGGGAAGAGTGCCGGAGGGAGGGAGGGAGAGGGGAGTGGGAGTGGAAGAGAGGTGAGGGGAGGTGGGTCAGGGGAGAGGATGTGGGAGTGAGGGGAGGGGAGAGGAGCAACACCTAGTGAGTGTTGACATCAAATATTCGTCATGGGTCAGTATACACCCTTAGGATGAAAGGTGTGGTGGGTGTCACTCCTGGTGTTCTTACATCACTCCCTACACCTCCTAACTCCCACACACACACACCTCCTAGATGGTGATTGTATCATTAAACAGTCTGTAAACACGACAGTCTAAGTAGTAACTGTATATATAGTAAACAGTCTCCTTATACTTGGCTTCCTTATAAGATATACAGTAGTGTGTTAACCAGTCATGGGCCGATTACGACTGTCGATTATACTGTAATGTTAAATTTCCATTTCTTTTATTATGATACGGGTTACGTAATCCAAGTATCAATATTTGGATTAAGATTATTATTAGTGATTTTTCTTGATTACCATACCATTATGATTACAGTGGTCTCAATACATGTTATTATAATTATGAGATCTCTGGATTACAATTGCACTCGTGAAAACAGCTACAAGAAATTAGATAACATTTGATTTCCAGAACCTACATTATAAAGAATCAACTAAAAAAATAAAGCTTTGACTTGAACACTGCCATTTGAACTTGGTATGTCAAAATGGTTGAGAATAGGTGGAGCCAAGGTGAAGAACACGAGGTATCCAGCAGTGATAATGTGCCTCCAAACACTGCCTCGGGGTAGGAATGACGGACGTTTGAGGGTGGAGAAGCAGCTACATTACAATCACATGATGCAAAGTTGATTTCACAGTGGAAGGGAAGATTAAAATGTTTATTGATGTGAACTGTAATCCTGTAAGTAAGATTTTAGGGTGGTGGAATTTTTTATTACATTTACGATTACCAAAAAATACAATAGGATTTTGAGAAAGTTAGATTATGATTAGATTACGATTAATTATTTTGATTATATTTACGAATACTTGTAACCGAAATCAATTTATACGATTACATGATAATAATTATAATCATCCCCCTATTTGGTGTAAAATTGCTTTTATATCCGGTTTCCTTACAAGATAGTATAAACCTATTATATCTGGCTTCCTAACTGTCTCAGTATATCTGTCTATTTGACCAGTTATAATGTAAACAGTCTCTTGTTATAACCCAGCTTCCCCACACAAACCAACCAACGCAACAGTTAACGTTAACTTAGCAGTGTAGTGAGGAATAACACCAATATTTACCAGAGTAATCATGATATCTTATAGTGGAACTCGAACCCCTTGTCCTCAGGTATCGCCTCAAACAATACCTTGATCCATCCCACCACAGTTCGTCTCCCACTCGACACCACCCACCGATGCTGTTTTTTTAAATATTACATCAATCTCTCTGTTTCTCTGTCGCGCTGTCTCAGGGGGGGGGGGTGGTGGGTTGTGGGTGGGTAAAGAGGAGTTTGGAGGTGGGTGGGCGTTCCGAATTAAAGACGGGGGATGTAGGTGTCCGGCCTAACTGCAGGGCCACCGGTACCAACGCCCTCGTCAGGTAGGTAGTGGTGGTTTGGTGGTCTTTGTGATATGTGTGTTTAGTAGTAGTAGTAGTTGTAGTAGTAGTAGTAGTAGTAGTAGTATCTCCATATCTCGTAGTTTTGTGAATTTCCTAACTCGGGAAGAAAATATCTCGTTTAGTGTATTAAAATAACAGTAAAACGGAGTCTTTAGTGGTGAGAGGCGGTTATTTCCTGGTTGTGTTGAGGAGAGGCCCTCCAGGAACCTCTCCCTCTCTCTCTCTCTGTTATTTACCTTTGACTGTATCTGAAACTATGAAGAGATGTTTTAAAATATTTATAAGAATGTTAATAGACTGTGTAAGATGTTTATTAAGAACCTTTAGTAAACTGTGTAAGATGTTTAGAGAGAGGATAGAGGTGAAGTAATAGTTTGGTGGGGAGAAAAGATGAGAAGACAATAGAAAGAGAGAGAGGCAGGCGAGCCGGTGTCAACAGCATCTGCCATCTCTCGTTATCGTGGGAGATGTTATTACGAAGCGGTCTGCGGTTCTCTCTCTCTACTCTCCTTAGTACGCGCTTCACAGCCAGGTGGTCCAGGGTGTATAGGAACTTGGAGTCTTCTGCACTCAGCTACTTCTTCTGACCGGCGACTGACTGGGTGTAAATCGATTGAAAGTAGATCGTAATTTTCCAGAGGGCAGTGGGTAGCCGATAGTGTGTGTGTGTGTGTGTGTGTGTGTGTTTGTGTGTGTGTGTGTGTGTTGTTTTTGTTCAGTCTTCTGGAATATCCCTTAAGTGTTAAATATTTGTACTATGTGTAAGAGTGTTGGTGTGGCTTCTACACGGATACAGGAAAGAATATTGGGGGGTGGGGGGTAGCCCTTCAGGGGTGTTGGTGGCAGCTTCTACACCCGGATACCCAGATTTTAATTCACCATCATCATCACTATCAACAAAGGGCCACCATCACCATCCCTATCTGTTCACCACCACCACCACCATCACCATCACCACATATCGCAACCAGACATTCAATCTCAGAACACCAGACATGACAACAATCGATGCAGGTGTCGACAGCTACCATAACACCACACCTACCATAACACCATGCCTACCACACCTGCCACAACACTACATTACCACACTACCACACCTACCCCAACGCCACACCTACCACAACGCCACACCTACCACACTTCAATCACGGCCATATTCAGTCCTGGCAGACGGCCCCGCGAACCTTAAGGGCTTGTAATAGGAGCCATGGGGGTGGGCGTGGTCGTGGGTGGAGGCGTGTAGGGCAGTGGGTGTGGCTAGATGGGCGGAGGGTGGGACTTACGGGCGAGTGGGCGGAGTTACGAACCCTGCACCTCTGCAGTGGTCAATACTGTGTCACCACCAGGCGCCACCCTACCACATTACCACTTTCCTGCCCTGCCACCCTACCACACTACCACTTTACTGCCCTACCACCCTACCACTTTACTGCCCTACCACACTTCCACTTTACTGCCCTACCACACTACCACTTTACTGCCCTACCACACTACCACTTTACTAGCCCTACCACACTACCACTTTACTAGCCCTGCCACCCTACCAATTTACTGCCCTACCACCCTACCACACTACCACCCTACCACACTAACACTTTACTGCCCTACCACACTACCACCCTTTTACACTACCACCCTACCACCCTTTTACACTACCAATCTCTACCACACTACCACTTTACGGCCCTAATACTATTAATTACCACAATTTATCAGTTCTACCACCCTACCACACACTACCAATTTTACTGCCCTACCACACTACCAATTTACTGCCCTACCATTAATTGCTAATTTTACTGCCCTACCACACACTACTCACCCTTTACACTACCACCCTACCACTTTACTGCCCCACACTCCTACCACACTACCACACCCTAACACCCCACCACACTACCACTTTTACACCACTACCCTGTCACACACTACCACCCCACTGCCCTACCACACTACCAATCTACTGCCCTATCAGCCCTACCACCCTACCACACTACCACAATCTCTCATTTCACACTAACACACTTAACACTAACACCCTACCACCCTACCACACTACCACCCTACCACACTACCACCCTACCACCCTACCACACTAACACCCTACCACACTAACTCCCTACCACACTACCACCCTACCACCCCACTGCCCTACCACACTATTTTTTTTACTACACTACCACACTACTGCCCTACCACGCTACCACACCATTGCCCTACCACACCACTGTCATGCCACACCACTGCTCTATTACACCACACTTCTGCCCTACCACACCACTCCATTGCCCTCCCACACCACACCACTGCCCAGTCGGTACTCTACCACACCACTGATAATTATAAGAAAAACATTATTGTCATGTTAATGTTATGAGTAACATAACACAAGACCACACACACACGCACACACACACACACACAAAACACACACACACTCACTGGGGTGCACAATAAACTAGCTGCTGTTTGAGGATAGGCCCCCACAAGTTTAAAGATTTATTCAGCAACTTCTTCCTGTTATATAGGAGGTGATTTATAGCATCGAGTCTCATAGTGATAGATCGTTGCTGTTTTGTTTTGTACCTTAGCTTAATGAGTTAGATAAGTCATAGCGTCTATACATAAATCGATTCTGTTTTGTCTGTACCTTAGCTTAGTAATTTAGAGAAGTTCTGGCATCTATACAAAAATCGATGCTGTTTTGTCTGTACCTTAGCTTAGTGAGTTAAATAAGTTCTGGCGTCTATACATAAGAGTAGAATTTGAACTACAATTTTTAGTGCCATGTTGTTGTATAAGTGAAGTAAACTTATGGTGACTATCTTACCAAACATAGTGAGATTGATTGACAATTATCGACAACAGAGTGAGGTTCCATTAACAGACAGACAGAAATAAAGGTAGACAGACACATACAGACAGAAATGCAGGCACACATAGAAACAGACAGGCAGACATGCAGGCAGACAAACAAGAAGAATGAGTTGGTAGACTTAGCAAATGTTCGTGTTCCCAGTACAACCTACATTAAGACACACAATGATCACAGGTGTGTGTGTGTGTGTAGTGTAGGTCTTAAAGTTAGTCATTTACACCATCATGGTAGTTGTTCATGTGTGATAAAGATATAATGATGAGGATTGTTATTGTTCAGAGATCACATTTATTATTATTATTATTATTATTATTATTATTATTATTATTATTATTATTATTATTATTATTATTGTAGTGTTCAGTGGTTCGTTCCTGTTAAAATCAAACATAATTAACTGGCCGATATTATAATGTTATTACTTCTCTTCAACAAATAAGGTCTTTCTTGCACAATGAAGCTAATAATTACACAAGTCCATCAACAATTAGGAATTATATGAGATAAAAGTGTGTTATTGATCAAGAAGCTGGAGTATACAGTAAGCATTATATAGTACGTGGTAGTGGAGAGAGCAGTCCGGTTTAATTTACTTAACTTTATCCTTTTCGTCGCTGGTTGGGCAGGTACTGTGCATGCATTGGCTGCTGGGGTAAAATTAAGACAAAAGGGGTCCAGGGCAAGGGGTCATTTTAGGGGTCCAGGGCAAGGGGTCATTTTAGGGGTCCAGGGCAAGGGGTCATTTAGGGGTTCAGTGCAAGGGGTCATTTTTAGGGGTACAGGGCAAGGGGTCATTTTAGGGGTCCAGGGTTGGTTTAGGGGTTCCAGGGCAAGGGCTTGGTTTTTAGGGTTCCAGGGTAAGGGGTTGGCTTTAGGGGTTCAGGGCAAGGGGTCATTTTAGGGGTCTAGGCAAGGGGCTGCTTTAGGGGTCTAGGCAGGGGTCATTTAGGGGTCTAGGCAAGGGGTCATTTTAAGGGTCCAGGCAAGGGGTCATTTTAGGGTACAGGGCAAGGGGTCATTTTTAGGCTCCGGGTACTTATATAATTTTTCAAAAGGTCACCCGTACGACTTAACTTTAACTAGTTTATTTTTTCGTCTACTTTGTTTATATTTGTTACGCTGGGGGGGGGGTTCCTGGGCAACTGCTTTGTTTGCCCTGCCTTTTTCGACCCTGGCTGGCTCTACTAAGTTCCTGAACCTGCGCTAGTGTCTGAGTGTTGGTCAGGTCTGATCTTAACTGTCACTCCCTGCTCTCACAACAGTCTGTGGCAGGTTATTGCATCAATTCACAACTCGTACTCCAAAAAAGTTAGATCTAAAAAAGCACTTGAGAGTACTGGTACAGTCTCACCCAAAGTTCGTTAACTCTCCCAGCCAGCTATTGGTGCATTCCTGCTTCAGATGTATGAACTTGATTCTGTTGCTTCGAACCTTTAGATCCATTCGTATCGGTTTCATGTTCTGGTTGGTACTGAGACAGTTTCAAACATCTGAAGCAGACAGTGCAGCAATAGCTGGATGGGAAAATTAACGAACTTTGGGTGAGACTGTACCAGTACTCACAAGTGCTTTTTTAGAGCTGTTATGCATTTTTACCACTGCTCATATATATATATATATATATATATATATATATATATATATATATATATATATATATATATATATATATATATATATATATATATATATACTGTACATACTGTACACTCTGTGTGTGTGTGTTTTTTGGATTGCTTTGGTCAGAGGTTAACCATTGTCCTCTCTTATTACCCTGTCATTAATTCCATCTTCTCTAATGATGCGTGAAGTACGTCTAGCAGCTGTGTGTTTTGGTATGGGTTGCATAGTAGAGAAAACGGCTTTATTTCCGTCTTGCAGTAGATTACGAGACCTCCAGAGTCACCATAATTACGAAGGAAGGTCAGTCGAGTTGTGGACTTCGTATATCTTCAGTGAATCACCACCGCAGGAGTTTATGAACTCTTAAGGCGCACTTACGATGTTAGTTGTCCGTTAGTGAATCTTGGCCCATTTTTATTATTATTATTATTATTATTATTATTATTATTATTATTATTATTATTATAGTTCTCCCTTGTGTAGACTGAAAAACGCTTTTTTGTAGGTTGTGTATCAATTGGTTAATCTGCTATGAAGCTTATTATTATTATTTTATTTTGTATTAATAGCCTGACATTTAATAATTGTTATAGTTTAATTTAATTTATCTGTATAATCTGAAGAAAAAATTAATACACTGTATAAGCGTTGAGGCTAACTTTATTTTTTTTTGTGGGGGAGGATGTTGAATCAGCTGACGAGGTGAAGCTGTGGGCTGAGGTGTTCTATCTATTTTATCACTATTAATGCTGTTAAACTGGTAGGTATACATTCGATCAAGTGAGAGAATGATTTGTGTTGCTTTATAATAATTTAGTTTATTATAGTGACTACTGATCCACCATACAGTTACGCCTGGTAAAGGTGAACACTGACATTGGAGGTGTGTTCTGGGCCCATCATACGAATGTGGCTCCGACTAATTACCCAAATGTACCCAAATGTAGCCGGAATGAAGTCAAATAATGGTCCTAGATGAATAAATCGGACTGCCAATCACTTCTCTACTAGTATTTGGTGTCAGAAAGTCACAAAAAATTGGAAAACTTACTTTAATCTGAGTTAATAGATCGCGTGCATGTACCGAGGGAGCGAGGAATTACCCAAATGTAGCCGCAATGAAGTCAAATGATGGTCGTACAAGCGTAATTCGGGCTGTGAATCACTTCTCGATTATTATTTGGTGTCATAAAGTAAAAAAAAATTGGTAAACTTAATTTAATCTGAGTTGTGTTAGGTTAGGTTAGGTTATTTTAGGTTAGGTTAGGTTATTTTAGGTTAGGTTAGGTTATTTTAGGTTAGGTTAGGTTAGGTTAGGTACAGGCATTTGATCTATTAACTCAGATTAAATTAAGTTTACCAATTTTTTGTGACTTCATGACACCAAATACTGTAGTAGTCGAGGTTAGGTTAGGTTAGGTACATGCACTCGTTCTATTAACTCAGATTAAAGTAAGTTTACCAATTTTTTGTGACTTTGTGACACCAAATACTAGTCGAGAAGTGATAGGCAGTCCGATTTATTCATCTAGGACCATTATTTGACTTCATTGCGACTACATTTGGCTACATTTGGGTAATTAGTCGGACCCCAATTTTGATGCTATTGATATTTTCAAGGCCCATCAGGCATTCCTTACTACTTAAAGAGTCCTAAGTGTAGTGCAGTGTTCATAGATGATGTTAAATTTGTGTGTCTTAAATTAAGTATAATAATAATATCCTCCAAAAGACCATGATTATTCTTGATAATAATAGGTAGGTGGGAGATGTAATATTCCTGGTTATGTTACATAGTTTGGTGATACACACGAACCAACGAAACCTGACTACCTAACCTATGTGTTTGTGTGGGCAGTTGACATACAGACACTTTATATGGGGAAAGTTTGATAGGTCACATTGGGGTCCAATGAATTACCCAAAAGTATATTAAATCAGGGTAAAATCTTAATGAATATCTGTTATACATACACAAAACATGTCTCATAATATTTTTTGTGTAATTTTGTAAAAATAATTTGTAATATGAAATAATAAACAGCGAAAAACTTTCAGTATTGGCGAACGCTAAATTCCAAAGAGTTCGTGAACAAGGGAGATAACTCAGATCCATCGTGATGCACATCGCTAACCTAACCTAACGAAAAGTAAATCCTACGGCTATGTTAAATACCCCAAAGTAACAGAAACATTGGTAATTATATCTCCATTTTGGATAGGTGACTCTTTGGAATTTAGCGTTTTTCGTTGTTTATTATTTCATTATTTTGACTACATTTCAATGAAAACATTATTAATCAGGTTTTATTGATGTAAAACATATATTCGTTAAGATTTTACCCTGATTTAATATACTTTTGGGTACTTTTGGGTAATTCGTTGGACCGGTCACATTGTGTTTGTCATTTGTCATGCACAACATAAGGCAGGAGACAGTGGCAGTTCGATATTTACAAGAAAATTTTGGGACAAAAACCTAAATAAGAGAGTCCCATTCCTCCACCCAGTTTGCTTTAATTTTTAGGTAAGAAATAAGTTTTCTTCTACAGAGATTTTTTCGTTGGGTGCCTTTGGTTGTACAGTAGTTATAAAGAGTTATCCTGAAATATTTAATACAAGAGAGCATAAAAGAGAACTGTGTTAAGGTGTTGACTGTTTCTATACACTATGCAGCCATTAGACTGACATTAAACTGTTCATTAAAGTTTACATGAACCAAGTTCAGAGTACTTCATGTTAATGATGGTTTATTTTATAAGGGCATTTCACAAAAACACTTGATTTATAGAATATAGATCTGGCAGTGGAGCAAGAAATTAGCATTTTTTTATTTATTTAAGAAGCAACAAGTACACCTTGGGCTCTGTACCACCAGTGCTTTAATAATCTAAAAATATATATACAGTATACTGTATATCCAGTAGTACATACAGTACACAGATTACTGAAATTCCTTCAATCCATACATACTAAAGTTTAAATATACTGTACAGTAGTAATTTAGTGGTGGACTTTTAAGTCACCTGTGTGCCAGAGGCTTAGACCATGGCTCACTTGCCATGTCTTTTGGATATTTAAAATAATTCTTCAAAATTTTGACAATGGATCCATTACCACACATGTATTCCAGCAACAAATGTGACAGTTACAGTATAAACAAACACTCGAGAACCATTGGGTTAGTTGTGTCCATGTTGTGCGGTACCACACAGTACAGTACAGTATTATGTCCTTTACTACTCAATACACTGACGGAGAATTGTAATTGTAAGATTTTCAATTAAATTTTTGTTACCAGTGCAGTATATTATAAGAAAATGATGGTCACAATGCTAGTTCCTAAAATACATTGTATATTGAGTGTTGCTTAGTATTTAACATGATGATTGTGGATAAATCTTTATACTGTACACTACTGTGTGTGTAATAAATCTTTACATGTGTATTTTAATGAGATAGAAATTAAAAAAATTATTTGTAGTTCTGGATGATAAAATGTCTAAAGGGTAAAGTACAAAGGTATTGGTGTGTGATCAGAGATAAGATTATATTCCCAGTACTATCAGTATGGTGCCCATAGTTAAAGAATAATACAAGTAGATAGCAACCTTTAGTGGTCATCCTTATCATTGGGGTCGAGTCTAGTATGTTGGTGATATAAGTGAGGTGACCTCTCTTGTTAATTGTAGCAACACATCCCAGACAGCAGCACACAGACAGGTGTCATTAGTGTGTTTGAACATGTTTTTGGATTTTGATGTAAGTATTTAAAACTTAAAATGTAAATTTATTTTTAGTTACTGATTAATGTCCACACATACACATACAATGTACAGTCCTATTCATTAGGGCATTTAATATTGTTTTAATTTCATTTCATAATATGTTAACTACTTATTCTAAATTCCTCGCACAAACCCTGACACAACCTGATGAGTCTCTGTAATTGCACAAGTGAAGAGACTGTACATTGTGACATCTGTGCTCTATTAAACATTGAAGACACATACAGGTACATTAATGTTACATAATAAAACATAATAATAACTTGCAAAAACATGAAACTTTTACGAGTTAAGATGTTCACAGCCCCGGGGACTGAGTTGTATGGAGGGAGGCTCTTGTCTTGAGGAGGGTCATTGGTATCTAATTCTGTGTTGTAGACTCTTACTACAGTCACTCCTCGACTTACGACAACCCGGACATATGACGGTCATGGTCGTATAAAATATTTTTCACATTACGTATTTTCGAGTCCCGGCGTTAGTGATCGCGCTGTGTACTGAGAAAATTTTCGTTTGTAATTCCCTTTAAAGTGGCTGGCAAGCATAAAAGTGAGAGTTCTCGTGGTGCTGAGAAGAAAAAGAGACACCCATTTTAGAATTTCTATGTCACGACCAATTCGACTTGCTGACCTGGTCGTCGGGACGGAACCCCGTCGTAAGTCGAAGAGAGACTGTATTTTAGCTTATCAACAGTGCTTGTACTTTTTACTTACCCACTCATGCACTACTGCTACTCTACCTACCTTGGTGAAGATGGATGGTCTGCATCACACAAAGACCACAGAACAGTCTCTTGAGCAGGGTGTATGTGCAGCATCAGTAAACAAAGTACCGGTATAGATCACCTGAAGATTCAATCCCTCCAGCTTATTTCACCTGAAGATTCACCCCCAGCATAATTCACCCGAAGAATCATCCGCCTAGCATATTTCACCTGGATATTAATTACCTTAACACTACCTGGATGGGGTTAGATTAGATTAAATTGGAGTATGTCAGGTTAGGATTGTGGTGGTTAATGTATAAGTGAAGTGAGCTGGGGTTGAATATTCAGGCAATCCCAAAGTGCTAGGCACATAACCACCACCTCCTCTGATATAAAGTGCAGCTCTTGTGAATGTGTGATGTTCACCTGTACAATTTATTACACTTGTATGTATATATTTTAATTTTTATATATATCTTTTAGAAAGGTGCAAAGATTTACCAGATAAGATACAGTTTTATCCAGATTAAGGGGTTTACACTAGACAATACACAAAATTTGCACTTTATTCTAATTTGGATATTTTTTGGTAGTGTTAAATTATTCAGCATTTTTATTTTTTTTTACATTGGTCTGAATGTCCAGTTTTGGACACTGGGGAATTTGACAAGGGTAGAGCCACAAAGTTGGTGGTCCATATATACAACAGCTGATATCATCATTTTGTTAACATAGTGACATACAAATTCTTTATTTTGAATGGTGATGAATAAGGTAATAACACTGGGGGCATAAGATGATGCACTATAATGATTTAGACAATACGTACTGTAGCTTAAACTTGTGTAGTAGTTGAAAAGATGGGCATCGGCAAACATGTCAGTGTTCATGTTTTGATTACAGTACTGTACTGTATTATGCAGTTGCTGTAAGTAAGCCTACATGTGTTTTTACTTTTCAGGTGGATACAACAGTTTTTAATACTGTAATGAAAAATAGTTTTAAAATATTGTGGTTTGATTATACAAGTATTCAAACAATGTACTGTACTGTACTATAGTAGGTACTGTAGGTACTTTAGTTTTACAATGGAAGACTACAGTTGGTAAAGTTAGGTTAAACAAAGTCTTTTATACTTAAGTGAATATAAATTTTTCATTGCTTATTTTCTCTTCAGAAAATGATTGGAATAATAATGATAGTGTACCAGTACGTACTGCTGATGTGCGACTTCGTGCATCTGGTGGTTATAGCAGCATTTCTGACGGCTAAATCCATGTGGTATCTTCTGTTTCCTCCTCCAATGAAGTCTGTCACCGGAGAAATTATTTTGGTGAGTAAAGCACTTGAAATTTTCCTTCTGCTTTGAAATGAAAAAGAAATGTAATTATTTTTGTTTTGTAACCGAATCATGTGAAGATCGGCCCTCCTAGTTTATTTCACCCGATGATTAAACACACTAATGCTACCTGGGGGAGTAGGTTATGTTAAGTCAGCATTAAGGTGCTTAATCATCCGGTGTAATAAGCTAGGGTATCTAATATTCAGGTGATCCAGGTAACCTAATACTGTCCTCTACTGTACATCCTGTAATGATCCTTGTCCCCAGAGAGGCATTATTAATATTTCTGTCACTCTAGATATAGTTCAAGTCATCTTTAATTTAGAGAGAATCGTAAGCATCTCTCTCTTACACATCCCAGCTTATAGTCTGTCTTTTTTCTGTTGTAATTTGTCTTAATCAATTCCAAATATACGTACAGTATATGTTTTATCCATTGTGTGTACTCTCTCTCTCTGTTGCTTCACACTTCCCAACATTG
Source organism: Homarus americanus (assembly GCF_018991925.1). Classification (NCBI taxonomy): domain Eukaryota; kingdom Metazoa; phylum Arthropoda; class Malacostraca; order Decapoda; family Nephropidae; genus Homarus; species Homarus americanus. Next base: position 1,949,647 of record NW_024742338.1, read on the forward strand.
GTATGATCCAGTGTTATTCTCCTTACCACATTTCATAACTTAAGTTTCATGTCTTTAATATAAATTAGATATATATTTTTTTTTTATTAATTGTTGGTTTTTTTTCATTAATATTTTTGTTATTAACTGCTATGTTTTATTAATATTACTGTATAACTTATTATTATTAACATCAATTATAGCAAGTGAAGAAATAATTTAATAACATTAATATATTTTTCCTTCATTTATATATCTCATCTTGTAGGTGACTGGAGCGGGTCATGGCATTGGACGAGAGCTGGGACTTCAGTTTGCCCGGATGGGAGCCAAAGTTGTGTGCCTGGACATTAACGAGGTCTGAGTGTTTATCTCTTACTCTACAGTACTGCCTTGTTCATATGTTATTCCTTTATGCTGTTCACTTTACTTGAGCCAACCCTTGAATAATATATCTATGATAAAGTGTATATTGTGACATTAGTTATTTGTACATATAAGTTAACATTTCTTATCTCTGTTCATTTTATTCATCTTCTTTATGTGTTACCTCAGGCAAACAACACGAAGACAGTAACAGACATCAAGCGGGAGGGTGGAAATGCCTGGGGTTATAAATGTGACGTCAGCAGTCAGGAGGAGGTTCAGGAGGTGTCTAGGAAGGTGTGTGTGTGTGTTTTTGTCCAGTTTCATTTTACATTTATACCGGAGAACTCAGTCAATTGTTATTTCCAGGTCTCACTAGAGGTCCAGTGAGGGCTGTTTCCCCTTTTGGGTCCAGTGTTAATACAGGAAAGAGTTGATTGCTTTTTATTTGTCATCAAAGTATATGCTTGAAATATGGTGTTTACGGTATATGTATCTAGTGAATGGTTCATGATTGACACGTGTTTCATATAAATAGAAATATTCAATTAACTTTTCCAGTTTCTTAAATCAATGTGCAAAGTGATGGAGGGATTCCCTTTTACAGTATTTCTTGCTGTTGCAAAGTATATAATAAGTACATAATGCAGCTCTTTGCCTTATATCAAATTATTTAAGAATATTAAAAATATTAGTAATCAGTATGACTTGCTTTTTGGAAACATGGTTACCTAACTAACTTAGTTTCTGGGGTAAAATTTCCTATAAAATATGTTTGCAAGAGAAGTATTCCTTTATTTCTTATGTAGTGTTGAGAAGATCTGCCTGGGAGCTGTGCAGTAAACTTAAACTGAATACAAACATTTCCACAGACTGCTCTTAAAAAATTAGAACATGTCCTCTTACAGTAGTGTGTGTTGGGTTGGTTGTGGACACATTTTGGCATAAGATTTTCCACTTTAGCTGTAGTGAATGAATCTCAGAAGAGGATGAATCATATTGACCTGAATACTTGGTTGTAACTGAATGCCAAACATGAGAAGTAATAGATAAGTGTTGGGTACAAACTGACTGTGATTCTGGTAGATGTATTGTACAGTAAACGGCAAATCACAGAGAAGTGAAAAATCATGGAAAATAGTTTAAAAAAAAAGTTACTCTCAAATGGTAGGGGTGTACATATACACCCCTATAAATCCATTAGTGAATTAGTAATACTTCAGTCAAGTGCCGTGAAACTGGCAAGTTTAGTTCGTGAATTGAAATTTCAGATCCGTCAGGAGGCTGGGGAGGTGACCATCCTAGTGAATAATGCTGCCATCATGCCCTGTAAACCCTTCATCAAGCACACCTCAGGGGACATAAAGAACATCTTCAACGTGAACCTTTTTGCTCACTTCTGGGTAAGGATAAAAGAGATTACATGAAGATTAGCCCCCAGCTTGTTTCACTTTCAGATTAAATGCCCTAACACTACCTGGGGGTTAGGTTAGAGTAGATTAGGTTAGCATTAAGGTGTTTAATCTTAGAATGAAATAAACTGGGGCTAATCTTTGTGTTATCCCAATGTTTAAAGTACAAGTTTTACAACCTTTCTTTTTTTTATAGAATTTTCCTAAGAACTAAATTTATTTCAATTATATGGCCATTCCTAGACAAAATGTAGCAGTATAAGGGTTAGAATTATTTTAATGTTACAGAATGATAGGATATCCTATGTGGATCAGTTTCACTGTGTGGTGATGCCAGGTCTTCACATATTGTTGCCATGCCTGGTTTGGTATATTGGTAGACTGTGGCCAAAGTCTTCTGAATTTTAAAAAGCCTCACTTGCTGAATAAAAGAAGTGTCATCAGGTGGAACAGATACTTCATATATGGTAACAAGTTCACTATTGATAACAAAATACCTTGTAGGTCTATGTAAGCTACTCTCCTGGCTTCATCACCTTATGTTAATTTTCATATTACTCAGCTAAAAAAATCTATAAACACATACAGTAATATCTCTGTTAGCCGGAATCCCTCAAACCCAGAACTATCCAATAGCCGGAATTGAAATTCTCTCGGAAAATCGTTCCCAAATACCCAGAAAATTCCGGGGATGGGGAAGTTTTTTTTCCGGGTTTGAGAGATGAAAATCAGGTGCACTTTCTGCAAATTCAGAGAAAATTTTCCGTTGCCCTGAAAATTCCGGGATGAGGGATTTTTTTCCGGCTTTGGGAGACTCGTCTTGTTACCCGGAAATCTCTCATTCCCGGAAATGCTCTGCACCAATTGTTCCAGCTAACAGGAATATCACTGTATAAAGGTATTAGGTTATGTCATATTTTAAAAGAAATGACAAAAAAATACAATAACAATGTTGGGCGGAGTGATTGTGCTGTATATACAGTACAGGTATATGGAAGTATTAATTAGTGAAGCATAATGAATTTATAAAAGAAATATGGTAGTTCATACTCAAGTCTGTTACAAGGAAGTGAAGGACATCATCAATGTAGGGTGATGGGTACTTAAAGCTTCCAAATATGGAAGAAAATAACTGGTGTACTTTTTTCTGTTTCTTTAAATGTTCATATAAAATGAGTGAAACATATAGTAATACTGTTTCCTTTTGCAGACTTTGCAAGAATGGTTGCCTTCATTTCTTGCAGCTGGCCGTGGTCATGTTGTTGCTGTGTCGTCCATTGCTGGCCTCATGGCAACCTCTAACATTGTACCATATTGTTCATCAAAGTATGCTGTCAAGGGTGAGATTGCAAATTGATACTTCTTCTGGTTATTGACTTAGAAGTGATAAGAAATCTTTATTGTTGGCACTAGGGACAGTAGTGTAATTATCAGTGTGATTATTTTATAAGTCTAAATCAGAGGTGGATGGTGGGAGAGAAGAGTAAGATAATAGAAGGGAAGGAAAGGTGAGGTGATGGACCATGGTTGGCCAATTTAAATCAATTGTTTAAACTGAACAAAAAAAACATAGTATATTTTTGTAATATGTGCCTTTATTTTTTGTTTTAATAATATTTGGGGGGTTTATTACTTACAGATGGTATTAATGATTTATACCTGTAGTAGATTTGGGAAGGGCATATGATAGGGTGAACAGAAAAGCATTGTGGGAGGCATTACAAGTGTATGGGGTGGGAAGAAGGCTATTAAATGCAGTAAAGGCAGTCTATGAGAACAGCAGGGCAACAGTAAGAGTAAATGGTAAAGAAAGTGAAACATTTGAAATAAATGAGGGTGTTAGACAGGGATGTGTTATGTCCCCGTGGATTGCGAACTAGATATGGTAGAATTTAATGTACAGTATTTCATTATTGATTTTCTGAATATTTTAAGGTGCCATTTTTATAGTATTGTCACCACTTGGAAATTACTTTAGCTTTTCATTTACTGTACATGTAATTAATCATGTTCTAGTACTGTACTGTACTGACATTTGTGAATAAACTTTGTGATATTGCTCAGGCTTCACTAATACTGCTACAGTATAGGAATACAATACAGTACCTATATGTTACACCTAAATCTCTACTTGTATGGTACTAATATATTTTTAATTAACCCCAAAATATGAATTTAATTATTCTCATCAACATTTCACATATCAAGGAGCATATTTTTCCCAGGTTTGATGGATGGCATGACTGAAGAGCTGCGTTATGGTGGCAGGAACCCAAATATCAAATTTACTTGTGTTCATCCATTCATTATTGACACTGGTCTTACTAAGAAACCTCGAATTAGGTAAGAGAACAAATGTGTTAAGCAGGCATTTTTGTATAAAAAAAATAATTACTATTGGCCTCAGAATATCTCCTAATATCAAGTGCACATGGCTTCAAAATGACCTCAAAATGCCCAGGATATTGGTCAGATTTCCAAAAAAAATTGGGGGGTCGTCTTACAGTTCCCCCCTAAAATCCCCCCAGCTGAGTGGACTTTCTGTGCTTGCCATGTTCCCCCACCTACAACTTTTTGGACCCCCCTCCCCCCCTTTTTTTGATATTCCAGGATCCACCTCTGTTAAGTCTGGGTTGTTCTTCTTCATGTAGTTTGTGCAGTACTGTATAATCGGAGGATGAACATAAACTGCATGAAATTATGATAATGAAAATTCTTTTGGAGCATTAAGCCAAAGGTGGAGAGGCAGTAAGATGTGTTGTCAGGGTTGATGGTTGTTATTATTAAGATTAGAGACACAAAGGTTATAACAGGTAATGTTTAGAGGACATGGATGAAAGCTGTATAGGATTGTGGGATGAGAATTTTTGATATTTTATAGCTGTTCCATCAACTCTGTAAGCCACTTTCTTATTTTCTCAACCAGTCATCAACAAAAAAGATTGAATGCCACTGACTCACTAATTCAGACAAATATTATTTCTTATGCTGTTGCAGTGCTGTGTGACCTGACTCATATTTGTGCTTTTCAGGTTCCCATCTTTCAACCCCATCACCACACCAGAAACCTGTGCTGCCAAGATCATTGAAGGTGTCTGCAGGGAAGAGGAGGTTGTGTGCATTCCTTCTAGGGATTATTATGGACACATAATAATGGGGTAAGGATGCTTTTAATGATTAAAGTCTCACAGTGTTGGCCAATAAATTTTTTTTACTTGGTCAGAATCCAATCAACATATTCTGACTATGAAGGGGGGAGGGGAGGGGGGGGTCACAGAAAAAACCTCCTTGTGCTTCAATTTTAATCATTTCTCATTATTGACACAAGGTCAAATCACTCTCTCATTGACAGATGAGCAAGTTGTGCCTTCCATATCTGGTTGCATCATCCAGATCTTCCCTGTTTGCTGGCTGTACTGTATGTGGTCTAAATTTGGTTTTGGACTCTTCAGTTTCATAAAAATGCAGGATAAAGAAGAATGAACTCTTTATCAAAAAAATTTGAGTAGTGCATGAGCATTTATGGCAGTGTATACTGAAAGTAAATATAACACAAATTTACTTCAAACTTGGCCTAGCTGGCTGGCCACTAAGAGTACTTATGAGTTGGCCAAAAGTATCATCCACATCCCTATAGAGTTGTGTCAGTAGATTATGTGTGACAGGTTAAATGTGCGTCAACTTTAACATGAATATTAGTAAAGTGTTAACGTTATTTTCAGGCTGCTGCCACGAGAAGTACGAAAAGCATTCTTGGACTTCATGGACACAGGAGTGGATGAGGATTGTTAATTGTTACCAGTTCCTCTGTATTTGAAGAAGTGAAGCACTATTGTTACCACACTTTCATCATCATTGTGTAGGTGCTCTTCAGTTAAGTTTTTCCATTTTGGTCAATGTGCTGAAACAGATGAATATTTGTTTGCTCACAAAAGTATGTGAAACTTACTTAAAGTTATCAACAGGTTTTACTTTTAATTGGTTACAGACATTGATATTTTTCGATGTGAAATAGTAAGACTAACTCTCTTACAAGTAGATTGAACATTTTGAGTAAAGGTTTTGGTTAGTGTCTGAATGGTAACTATAGGCTGTGATGATAGTGATGATGCCCATTCCACTTAAAATTAAAAACATAAAGGTTCACTGTGAAGTACTTGGAAATCGAACAACTTGAAACATATAGGAATGACTGTAGTAATTACTCTTCCATAATTTACAATGGACTTTATTTAGTATTAGTTCACTAACACTCCCTGCCAAATCCGTTACTAATACAGTACGGGTAATCAGAAACTTGATAAAATACTGTACTTAGAAAATGGTGACTGCAGTTGTAGGGTGAAAAAGAAGGATGTTGGTAGCTTAGTGTCTTGCTCAGTATTGTTCAGGCTCTATATATAAAATACTGTGCAATATATGTAAAGGATGATGGTTTTTATCAGTATATATATCCAGTATATACAGAATCACTAAAAGGCAAAATTTTATTATATCTGATGTATTTATTTTGTCAGTGCAAGAGTTGCTAATCCTTGGACCCAGAACCTAGTGTAACCTAACTTTACCTACCTATCCTAACCTAAGGTATCCCATCCCAAACTTAATCTAATCAAACTTAAACTTGCACAAGTTAACCTGTCCCAAATGTAACCTAGCTTAAGTTAACTCACCTCTAGCTTAACTTTATCACTCAGCTAACCCAACTTACCCCTGATATAACCTAACCCATTACTCTGCCTTAGTATGACCTAATTTGACCTACCCACACTGTAACCTGACAACCTACCCTAAAGTGCCTTCAACTTAACCTAACAAAGCTCCTTAACCTACACCTTACAAGCTAACGTCAGGTAATCAGTTCCATGGGTGTATTGTGTAAGGTCATGTTCACACTTGAGGGTCTTAGTATAAGGAATAGTTTAGTTTTTGTAGTGAATAAATATGCCAGACTGTGTTATATGAAGTTCCTTGTAATTTTAAGAAACTTATTTTTATGTACCAAGAAAAACAGTTATTATGTTAGAATAAGGATCAATTTTATTATAACCTATTCAGTGATGAGGTAATAGGGTGTATTTAATAAGTTTAAGAGGAAGTAATTAGTTTCATATTGTGTGAGGAAGATAATTGGAGAGTCAGAGCATACTGTGACAAGATCCCTGTGTACTGTATAATGGATGTTGAGTCATGGCATGCAGGTAATCTTATTTTGTTACCTGTATGATCCCAAAGCCATTATTTATTTTATTCGGGTAACTTTATGTATGTTTTATATTTTTTTATCATTATTAGAATTTTAGTATGTAACCATCCCACCGAGCATGATTAACCCGTAAACTGTGTCTATAGCGATTTACCTGTCAACCACTCAGTGCACACAAACAAACACTTGCAGTATATAAATTTTCTCCAAACATCTTTTTAACTCTTGTGAATTAAAAGCCAGCACAGCATTATAGAAGAATGGGGAATCAAATATGAGTCCATTACCTACCTTAGTTTTGCCCCGGTAAATTCGTGCACAATAGGAGACATCACTTCATTGTCAAAAAAGAAAGTAAAATATTCCATTTCAGTCGGTGTCATCACAAGACCAGTCTCGAGTACACCAGCAATTCTGTCATCAAAATAATGGATGTCTGGCACAAAATCTGACCCATCAGTCCACACAAAGGGTGGCAAGGTCATGTCGCACGGTGGGGCACTTGCCCCCACCTCCTCTTCCCTGGCCTCCCCTACCTCCTCCACTGTCACTCCCAGAACCCTTTTCCTCACCAACACTCTCGTTATCCCAATCATCGTTGTCAGATAAGGAGGACATGGACTCATCTGTTTTATAAACTGTGGGGGCAAACTTAGGGGGTGTAAGGTTTTCCATTTTTTCAGATAGAACAGAATGGCACTTAGTGGTAACAAGTGTGGAGGCATCCCTTCTCCACCCTGTATGGCAACATCAGTCTGAGTAGCACATTTTTTCTTTTTCCCTCCCTCACTTCACTCGCTGTCCTGCTCTTACTTCTAGCTTCGTTGTCTCAAGTAGGCAGAGCAACAGCTGTTGATGGAAGCGTGATTTTGTGTTATGAAGTCTTGAGACTAGGACGCACGTCTTGCCTCCATCACGACCGAGATATGACTGCTTTATTAATGGCGCTGGTGGGAGGAGTACTCAGTGGAAAAGCTGCAATGTGTAAACATCCTATACTTGACCCCGGGAGATAATAAAAATATTTGCGCTTTGCATTCCAGAATGTATATTGCACTCCTCCGCTAATCATTTGAGAGTGTGTCACAGTTTACGGGTTTACCTTCATCACTGTTGTTGTCAGGGTCACTGGTCACACCATACATTCCACTCTTGTGTTTATTGTGTATGGACTGTAGTTATTTGAAAGTTGTTTACCAGTTGAGGGAAGATGTTGACCATGGCATTATTTTTGCTAACATTTTTATTAGAACAAATGTACAGTATTTATTTTCCTGGATTTTTTGCATTCCATAGTCCTCAACTTAATGAACAACTCATCTGACTTTGTGTATCAATCTCATCCATTCTCAACTCCTCAGATTGGAACAAGGTACACACCCCTCACAAACTAAGGCTTTCACTTTAGTAAAGGATTAAATTTTGCCATGAGATGATCCTCTAAACTGTCTCCAGTCCTCTGAATTGTTTGCTGTGATAAGTTAAGTCATAGAAACACGATGTCTTCCTTATGGTAACCCCAATGTGTTTCACTCACAAATACCCTCATATCAATCCCTTGTATCAGTGCCTTGACTCGACATGTACACTAATACTGAATTGGGAATTTTTATCTATTGGGTAAAAGGATCTCAGGTTACCTTAATTTTTTTGTGTGCAATACAGTAGAGCAGGCATGGGCAACCCGCGGCCCGGACCATGTGTTTGTGTGGTCCATGGAGAGAATAAGAAATTTTATTTAATGTGGCCCACGGTTCAGGTAGAGGTAGCCAGTTTATGGCGAGTAAAGCAATAATTATTAAAAGAATAATCTTCACTCATAATTCATTACTGTTTTATCTCCTAAGAGTAAGTAGCTATGAAAATGTAATAGTGAAATAAGTATAAATAGTCAACAATATAAGTTTATGGGCCAAGTTCGGTGAGGTCTGTTTGATGGATTAGTTGCTATGTGGCAGTGAGTCACTTGGGAATTAACTAAGGTTGGGTAAGTCAGTGTGGGGTCACAAGTGGTGGTCACACAGGGTTAAAGTAATTAAGTACTTCCAGAATAACAAAAAACACCAAAATCACACCTCAGAAACCCATAGTTGGTGAGTAATTAGCATTGAAGTAATGTAATTAAAATTCTTCCAAGCGTCATTACGACCACTAATTTCCCCACAATCGAACCGTGGACCATAGATTCGGAATCGGAGTACCTATACTGAGATTTTCAACGGAATCAAATTTTTGGCCGAAACCACCAATACGTATATATATATAGAGAGAGGAGAGAGAGAGATGCCTATAGGTTGTTTCATTGTACATTATTTCCTCATGTGCCAAGATTAACATTGGCATTATTTTGGTGGGTGTGTCTCATAGGTAAGATATGCTGTAACTGTAGGAAAAATCAACGTATTCACAGACTGCTTCACTCGTCTGTTAAATGCCGAGAAACATTAACATATTACTTTAAAAAATTATTATGGTGGATTTGTTTCATGAATGGGATAAAGACTGTGATTGTAAACTGAAAATATCGTAAGGGGGATGTGATGATAAACTGTTTCACTGTCTGTGCTAATACAATATTAACATTACTTTTGGGTTAGGTAGGATATAAATTTTGGTTGGTAGGTCCGCAGAAAATTACCTAAATCGTAATGCGGCCCTTGACTAAGGATATATCTGAACCAGTCTGCAGGGAGTACCCATATAAACTTCCTTTAATTTGTGTTATTTCATCATAGTGTTGCTGGTGAAGAAGGTCCTGTGTAATGTTCCATTATAATGTTGACCTTAATCTGCCAGAGTGCAACTACTTTGTGTTGTAGCGCTCATCATCCCCACCTCAATTGACTTTATGTTGTGCCAGCAGCTAGCATTTGTGTTTTAGATATGTTCTTTTATGTATTTTTCCATGTGTACTACAAACTATCCCCAGTATAAGTGCAAAGTACCCAGGAAGTGATAATGCTGTGTGAGTGTGTAGGGGAGTGATAGGCAACCTAGGCTATAGTGCATTTTTTTCCCCAGCTGAGAAGAGATGCCCCTCCCCCTCCTCAAGAGTTACAGTTGATTGGTTGTTGCAAAAACTTAAATTTTAAACGATCAGAGGCCGTGTAATATTTCAATGTGATTCTGATGGTTTAAAATGTTAAGTTTTTGCATAATGTAGTATTACTGTTACGTAATTTGTCTTAGTATGCCTTATTGTGGGTAAAAATAAGTACCTGGTAAAGTTGTATATTAAATGTGTCCTCCGAAAGTGTGAATTTGCTACCCGAGTTCCACAGTTAATTCATGTGCTGTATTATACTTCTGATAAACTTCCTACATGCTCATGTTTTAAATAATGAATGTATGTATCTTTATATAATTTAGTAAATATCTTTCTCGTCAGAAACGGTCATCCCAACGATTATGAATACTTATTTAGAAATACATCATTACTTCAGGATGAAATCGAACAGATTTGCAACAGCCAATCAGCTGTAACTCTTGAGGAGGGGGGGAGGGGGTATATTTACACAGCTGGGAAAACTGCACTATAGTGAGGGTGCCACATGAGTAGCCCTTATTATCTTGGTGGGCCACATGAGTAGCCCTTCATTATCTTGGTGGGCCACATGAGTAGCCCTTCATTATCTTGGTGGGCCACATGAGTAGCCCTTCATTATCTTGGTGGGCCACATGAGTAGCCCTTCATTATCTTGGTGGGCCACATGAGTAGCCCTTCATTGTCTCAGTGGGCCACATGAGTAGCCCTTCATTGTCTCAGTGGGCCATATGAGTAGCCCTTCATTATCTCAGTGGGCCACATGAGTAGCCCTTCATTATCTCAGTGGGCCACATGAATAGCCCTTCATTGTCTCAGTGGGCCACATGAGTAGCCCTTCATTATCTCAGTGGGCCACATGAGTAGCCCTTCATTATCTCAGTGGGCCACATGAATAGCCCTTCATTGTCTCAGTGGGCCACATGAGTAGCCCTTCATTATCTCAGTGGGCCACATGAGTAGCCCTTCATTGTCTCAGTGGGCCACAAGATTGAAATTTGGGATGTGCACTAACCATGACCCCACAAATGATCATAAATACATTTAACACAGGTCAAATATTTCATAATGAGTTAGTGAAAATGTTTGTAATTACCGTATAGTACATCTTAGAGAAGCACAACTACCTAGAGTAGAACACTGAGGTGATCATAAAGTGTTTTTATATAAAAAGTAAATAGGTCTACTTAGTGTGAATCTAAAATTGTCAGTCAAAAGTTATTATAAAATTACCTGTATATTAGTAAAAATCCCGCCAAAGTACAAAAATACTTAATAATTGCCTTTAGTTCAATAAATTGTTAAATCAGTGCTGTTTCTTGTACGATTCTTTCATGTGTAGGGAGGATAGTCAAACACCGTGTCTTGTGGGCTGCACTTATAAGAAGCCTGATGAGCTGCATGTGGCCCATGGGCTGCAGGTTGCCTACCACTGGAGTAGGGCGTGTGTGTGATTTAGGGAGACACCATCAAGAAGAGGTTGGATGAGTGTAGATCACTTGCTGTCGAAGTCACAGATAAAGGACATAGAGTATTCAGTGTTTTTGTGAATGACAGGTATACATGACAACCACATTCCTCTGACAGGCTACTCATTAGTTTTAACATGTAGACTTTAATTTGAAAAGACTGCTGAATGCATTTGTTTTTTTACTTTATTTCATATTATTACCATATTCTTATAGAAAAAACATTCATGTGTTGCCTTGTTATTTATTAATAGCAAAGCCTTTATTTTTACATTGAAGCAAGTATCCATAAAATATTTGGAACGTTAACAAAAATATTTTCAGAATGAACAGTTATGAATGACCTTAGGCATGGTTTTTTGGATATGCAATGGTCAACTCTGTACTACTGTATTATCTCTGGCCATTATTGCTGTTGATAATATTGTAATGGAATTTAACTTTTTGTATCTGTAGTGTAGAAGGGAATGATGGAGACACTGAAGTAAATTTACGAAGGTATGATATAGTACGTTCTGTGCTTAACTTTTATTACCAAAGTTCTTCCATTATGTATACAAAAGCCATAGGCATTTATGTACCTAGTATTTAGTAGTATTATGGCATTTTTTTATTTAATTTCTAAAGAAATAAATTTTTTGAAGTTAAAATCTGGATTCTTATCACTGGTACCCAGTCCCAATTGGTTTTTACCGACAAGTATTAGGAACATTACAACAAATTCTGGTGTGGTCCACTGTCTGAAAACAGTTTCTCTCGTATTTTTTTTTTTTTTTTAGTTATTCACTAAATCTATCTTTAATCAATATGTGGAGTACAGTACTTGCTGCCTGTAATTTTTTATGCTAAATTTAGTGTTTCTGTTATTACAATTCTGAGAGAATCAGTGAATTCTGTAGTGCAGTTTTGGCTGCTAACTTGAAAACCTTGATTTTGTTTAGAATTTCAGTACAATACAGAACTGTTTAGGTAAACCTTGTGGTGCCACATGAGGCTTTATGTAAGGGATCCCCTTCATCCGAGCATGCACTCTCTTCTGGTCAGTGCATTGATTGGGCATCAGCGTTCTTGGTCCCAGCACACTGATTGGCTATCAGACCAGCTTAAGCACAGAATGTCACTGGACAATCATAGACCACCACTGATTTCCCTGATCCGGTGCGGCACAGTGAGGCTCGCTGTTCCGTACAGGAATAAAGGGGCATGCCAGCAATCAACTTCACTCTCTTCCTCACCAGCCACAGAAAGAACAACACCTTTCATCCAGCACCAGATGCAACTCTTCAAGCTACTCCAGACGCAACTACAGCCTCCGACACTCTGCTAATCATTCTACAGAACAAACTATTTTTGTAAATAGTTTTTCTTTCCCCATCTCCCAGTACCAGAACATCACTAAACCACAGTACGTGTTTGTAAAGAGTAGACAGCAAACTAAAGAGAACAGACCAAACACACTACATTGGTTCCACCAGAGTGACTCCACAAAATGGAAAATTGGCTATCTCATCTAACTGGATCAACACCCACAGAAATACACTGCATTGGTCTGCACTCTTCCCACAGAGGTGGCTACACAGGTATTGGAGGTTATATCCAGTCTTCTTGCTGAAGACAAATTCGCCACCCTGCAGACAACCCTCAAAAATCACTATCGCCAGCTGGACACCTCCCTCCTACAAGAATTGTCTGGGCAAACCTTGGGCGACTCGACTCACTGTTGTATGTGCACATTTTCAGTCTATTCCTTTTTGTTTATCTGCCAGAAAAGCTGCAAGTACTGTATACTTGAGTGTAAACTCTGCCACCACCACTACTATAAGGCTTCATGTAGCACCATAAATTCTTATGTGGCACCAAAAGGCCTCATGTGATAACAAAAGGCCTTATGTGGCACCTTAAATCATCATAAGGCACTTTGAGGCTTTTTGTGGCACCATACGGTGTCATATGTCACCCTGAGGACTCGTGTTGCAACAAAAAGCCGCATGTGATACCAACAAGGCTCCTGTGGCATCATAAGGCACCCCTGGGTCTTATGGGACACCATAAGGCCTCATATGGCACCCCTGGGTCTCATGGGACACTCTTTGGATTCATGGGGCACCATAAGGCCCCATGTGGCACCTTAAGGTTTGTGTGGCATCCAAAGGCCACATGTGGCTCTACAAGACCTCACATATACAGTATATAATTTAGACTTCTGATATATACTGTAGTACATAATATATGTATTATTTAAGTTTGTAAATTATTTTTAATTAAATCAAATACAGTAATAAAATATCCCACTTCAATAAAGCCTCTTGTTACATAAACACTTGAGTCCTTCTGCTACTGTAGTAAGAATGAGAAGTCTGTATTGAGTGGGAACTCCTCAGGAAGCTTTCCGCTGAAACAAACAAAGTGACCTGAATTAAAATGAATTGTATATTCTTAAAATATAATAAGTACTGTACGAAAACCATCATTCCAAAAATCTTCTGAAGTTTATACAGTGATCCCTCGGCTCGGTTAACAAATTACCTTCCATAAGAATCTTCAATTCGGTTAACGAACAAAAATTTGATTTACGAAATCCTTACGAAAATCACGTTTTGTTGTGAGCGTCAGCTGACGGCCCAGGCTGCCAATTCAGTGATCTGTTATGTTTAAATTTGTTTCCAATGGAGTAAATATCAATAAAGTTGAGCTTTTTAATATTTTTGAATGTTTTAGATTAAAATTATTAGTCATTTTAACATTAAATATTGATAATATATGCAGTACAGGGAACTAACATCACGTTTTGTTGTTGTGAAAATCAGCTTATTAGCTGAAGGGATACAGTACTCGGCCAATTCAGTAATCTGTTCTATGTTTAAATTCATTTCCAATGGAGTAAATATCAATAAAGTTGAGCTATTTAATATTTTTGAATGTTTTATATTAAAATTATTAGTCATTTTAACATTTATTTGACATATTGATAATATTATATGCAGTACAGGTTCAGTTTGGCTTTGTTTACTGTTGAGAGAGCAGCTATTTTGTTGGTGTCTTGAATATTTTTGCATTTTTCATTGAAATTATTGGTCATTCTGAACTTTAGTTCACATATTATATATATAGCGCAGTGCAATGTTGATTTAAAGAAAATATATTGAATTACACCAAGTGAACTTAAAATTTTAATGTTGAAATAAGGCATGAAGCATGGGCCCAAAGAAAGTGATTTCTCTTCCATACCGCTTCCTCCTTTTCTCCCTTCTCCTCCTCCACCCCACTTCTAATTCCCATCATCATCATCAACTAGGAGCTTTCTACATACACACCTCAAAGTAAGTGTACTTTACTGCATTATTTTTTATTTACTTTGTACGTACATTTGGTGAGCTGGAACCAATTGCCAAAATTTTTGGTTAACGAACGACCTTCTGGAACGAATTGTGTTCGTTTACCAAGGGACCACTGTATAACAAACACTGATCTGATGTCCACTTACCATCTAAAGAGTCTAGCTGGGTGTAGTCCCTTTAAAACAGCCGATTGTCCTGTCACATGTAATAGTGCCCCTTCTCGCAGGCCGAGCACTGCTGGCGTGTCTGGGATCTCGTGGTACTGGTTAATTCTCTCTTCACGAGTTTCCTGTAAATAAACTTAAGTTTTATTTTACTTTACAACACCCTTCACGAGTCCTGTACATCCCTGCAGCCAACACACACTCTCCCCTCATTTGCTGTTACAGTACTGTTACTGTATTCATTGATGTCTTACCTGCTGCATCAGAGGTGTTCTGCCATGGTATTACCCATCCATAAAAAAAAAAGCCAGAGGACCACATGAAGATTATGCACCCCAGCTTATTTCACCTCATGAATCATCCTCCTAATGGTAACCTAACCTGTCCCCCTCGGATTTACCAATGTTACTTTATACATCACTAATACAAAGTTTTTCATCACTTCAGTTTTACCTGATATACTGAGATCAACTACATAAGGCTGCCATTACTGTGACCAATAAAATACAGGCACTGTATCATGACTTTGTACTGCACTGGCTTCTTTTCTCAACTTTGCTATACATTATTTAAATTCTTTCAAGATACTGAAACAGGATAAAATAGATAAAAATACACAGTTGACCCTTGCTCTTCATGCAGGTTAGGTTCCATGGACCCCTGCGAACTATCAAAATCTGTGAATCATATTAGTGGCCATAATATTATATGTTTGAGATACTGTACTGTACTGGAGTCGCCCATAAACACAATTGTCTATGTTCCTTCAGTATGTTTTCTTTAAATAGGGTACATGTACATTGTTGCAAAACATTAATAAAACAATGAAGTCATACAATATAGTATACAATAGGTATGGTATAAAATAAGAGGGGGGCGATGACAGTCAGCTGGTCGCACTTTGTAACAAGCTATGATAATTTAATAGTGTACAAGTACTATACAATGGAATATCTTATCTGGGGTTGGGGATTTTTTCAGGAAATTTGATTATTTTACAATAATATTTTATTAACCCAGCACCAAATGAATGTAAATAATATATGAATTATTATGAAACTGCATACTGTCACATTAGAGCATCGAAATGATATTCCCAAAACTTTTACAGTTTCTTATATAACAATGGCACATGCACTGCCTTCTCACAGGTAACAAATGCCGTGTGTTTTGGTGATTTCTAGACTCGATATACTCCTACACTTAATTTTTTCTTATCTTATATCATTATACCAGTAATACTGTACAGCATGCAGTATTGTCTTTATTCATGAAGGACACTAACACATTGAAATGACTTACGCAAATTATGTGGTTACTTAACACAGCTAACAGTGGCACTAGCACTCAGTCGTGTGAGGGGTGATCAACTTATTTGGCATGGTGGAAACTTAACACTTGTAGGGCACTTTTATTATTTATTAGGGTTATTTTTACATTATGTGCTTTCACCACTATTTATGTGTCATATATGGGTACACACACACTTTGTATAAAACAGTGGATGATGCGGTAGACACTGTACTGTATAATGTCAACTCCATATGTGAAACAATTGTTGTGTAGCAAATTCCTTCCTATATTTGATAGCAATGTCTAAGTGAAATGACATACCCCCATGTGTTTGCTGGCAGGGTCGGCATCAATGTAGTGTGGATTGATGTTGAATGGGATGAGGGCCAGGGCAGTGAAGCTCGGAGGAAAAACGATGGGCATGTCATTTGTGGTGTTGATGCTCACTGTGGCCATATTAGTCCCAGCACTGCTCCCAATGTATGGAATACCATCCTGTAAAATCAAAGTTTGTAAGAGATGTGTACTGTAAGAAACAGACTTTGTGATAATAACCCTGGCAACTGAAGTAATTTAAACAAAAGTTACAACCGAAGACAAATGGTGTTTGTATGTCTGGATACAAATAATGAACCGAAAGGTATCCCAACAGGGAATGCTGATCCTAAAATGTGCAAATATTGCCTGATTCAAAGAGTCCCAGATGTTAAATACAATATCAATCTTTTGTGTTCAATTAGCACAATTCTTTTTAACTGTGCTTAAGATCAGCTCAATATAATCTTTTATTCCATCTCACTTTGACACAATGAGGTTAATATATAATGTTCAAAGGAACTGCATTTTTCCAATTTGAGTTGATGGAAACCAATACCATTATAAAACCATGCTGGACCAAATAGCTTTCACAGGAGGGGTCCGATAAATTTGGAACTGAACAATCCTGTTGTCTCACTAGGGTTGGTAGGCATGATTGTGAAACATTTCCTACCTATTATGGTAGACTTAATTTAGTTATTTAATTCAAAATATAAAATTAGGTCTTTGCAATATGATGGTGAATATCAGTGTCTTATGGGCCTTCATCAAAATCCTTCGTTTGTGGCGTCATGTTTTGCACAAGAATAGTAAAGATAGTTTTTTATCAAGTGTACTGTACATTGCAGTATTGTTTGGCAACAGATCAATGAACAATTTGAGGATCCTCTGATGATTAGCTCCCACAGCTTATTTAACCCGATGATTAAACATCCTAACATAACCTGAGGGGGGGGGGGCTACCATTAGGGTGGTTAATCTTAGAGTAAAATCAGCTGAGGGGCTAATCTTCAGGTGTTCCAAATTTGGACAGAAAGAACAAGAAACCTTCACCTACCTGTAGTACTCTTTTACGAATAGGTTCAATTAATTTGTTATCATAAAGTGACTTGAGAAGCTGGAAAGTGTTGCCTCCACCAATAAATATTGCTTCAGCATTATTCACAGCAGAGACTGGATCTTCGGCTTTGTGTATGCTGTCCAGCTCAAACCCTGTAAAATTTGATAAAATCAGGAATCAAATCTTGAAAATTACTATTAAAATTATGAAAGTGAACCCCCCCCCCCCCAGAAACTTAGGCCCAAATATGTTAAGTGAACCTCTTATCTGTTTATCAATCTATTGTATTATATTTGCTTCTCTTCCACTTCCATGTTTGTTCATACAAAGATAAAGGAAAATGATACAGTATGAGAGTGTTGGACAACAATCATAAGGACATCAGAACTACAAAGCTATACAGTATTTTTAATAAATTCTTTTATCGAGCACAACCATCTCGTCTTTAACTGAACCAGAGGGAGTGTAACATACCCCAAGATGTGAACTTCTTTTGAGCTGTCTCTGCGTAATTGTCCATCTTGCGGAGGGCGTAAGGCACAAATAATACCCGCTTCACATTTTTACTGTTGGAAGGAGAGAGAATCTGGTTAACAAGTTTACAGAGCAAAAGAACTAGTGTATAGTATTAAAGGTCTGTACTGATACTTAAAACCAGATATCTTGACAGTTTTAACTATTAAAATATAAAAACTAAATGTAGATAGAGCATCGATGGAGTCCTAAATGTACCTAACATAAAAGTCTAGTGAGTGTGTCTTGTAAGGTGTGGCCTTCTCTTTCTCCACCTTCTGTAGTTCTGCTTTACTCTCCACAAAGCACTTAAGAGACCTGTCACTAATGGCAACTTCTCGCCCTCCAGCTTCAGTTTAATCTTGGTGATAAACATAGCACACTGACCAATTTAGCACAGACCAGTAAGTTCTTTGAAATAATTCAGGTTGGTATTGGATCCTTCCCACCCAGAAATAGTATATTAAATAAAAACGACCTCGCCTAAGCCAAAGTCAGTATATTCTATAAGGAAGGGCTAGTATCCTCTTTCCTCCTACACCCTTGAGTTTAGTGCTTGTCAGTAGTTTTTACAAATAGCAATACAGTAGTCACAGAACATAATGGTCACACGGTTCCTACAAATTACTTAACTAAAGTCCCATAATTGTAGTTCCAATAAACTTACTGCTTTTATTGTTAAGTATACATTATAAAGGTTAAATAGTTCTTATTGAGGAGTCACTTTACCCAGTCAAAAACTCCTTGATATGGTGAGCAGCCCACTCCAGGTACCCACTGCCATGAACAGTGGAGTTGGAGAGCAGTAGTAAGCTCCTTGACGACATCTTTTTGGTCTCCCTGGATCGCCTGAAACAAGTGTAAAGTACGTCTTCAAGTACTGTACATACACACAAAGGTGCTGTGCAGTCATTAGCCGCTTGGGCGGTCGGTCACGTCTTTTACACACTGTTGGCAAGTAACGGGCATGTACTGGCTCCTGAATGTATTTGTACCAATGTTGCTCAAGTGATCTTGAATGAGCTTACACTCAAGTGCCATGACACTGGCAGATTGTTCCAAGAAGGAATTGTTCAATTTCGTTAATTTTTTTCCACAGATGTTATCATCATTATAGTAAGTATTTTAAACGAGGTGACAACTTTTTATTTTCATAAGTATTTTTTTTTATCTATCAACGATCATAAATCACCTGATATGACACTAAAATGTTGTCTGCATGCTTTGTATGTGAACAAATGAATTATTTACTCTAAATTCTCCTCCAAAAAATCTGCCGCTTCACCACATATTGTTTAATTGTTAACCGACCCACTCGGTCCCGGTGTACTCTCACATCCACAAAAAACATAATTACACCATGATGCTACAATAAAATTGCCTTCACTGGTACCAGGTATGAAAATGAGTACAATACAGCACTTTCTTTTTAATATAGCGGAGGCTTCCCGGCTAGGAAGTTAGGTAGGTTTCTTTGGTAGATTAGGTCAGGTTCTATTAGGTTCTGTGCTTTGTTGTATAAGTTTTATTACTTTCTATCATGCAATGAACATCCGTGGAAAAAATGAACGGAATCAAACAACTTCCGGTGGTAGCAGTGTTCTGATACATTACCCCAAAAATGTTTGCCCCAACAATAATTTGTACTTGTGGCTTCTTCCACATTAAGCTGTGGTTAGCTCAAACTCCAACAGCAGATTATGAATGTTAGTTATGAATTCTTTATCTTTTTATCTGTGCTGGAGCTTTATGTTGGCAAGAAGTGTTCAGCCTGTATATGTCTTGTCTGTTGATGGTCTTAATGCTAGACTTTTAAGTATTCCATTTAACTGGTTTCAATACTTGCCAACAGTGTAGACCTGCCCCACAGTCGACTGCCCAATAAGCTGTAACCATTAATCAACAGTGATACCAGTAAGCCGACACCAGTAAGTTCTCAACTGAAGGAATACCTGCTAAGTGAGTGTCAGGACTCGGTTATTTCACTTTTTTTTCATAACGTCTCACACCTGATAATATGTCCGTGTAGAACACTCATAACTGTGATAGAATGACTCGATACCATAAAAAAATATTAATAAAAATACGTCAATATTAGAAGAGGCTGCTCAGTACCAATGAACATCAACAGACGGTGTGTGTCAGGCAGGACCAACGGGATAGCATTACCATTCATTATTTTACCACTGATAAACTGGTCACATTACCTGCCTTTATCACCTTATCATTGCAAGAGGGGTGTGGTTATTTATACTAGGCAAGGTCTTAGTGTCAGCCAGATGAGTGTACAGGGGGTGGATATTTCTGAAGAAACCAAATGATGTAAAATTAAATTAAAGGGAAAAGACTATTGTCGGGTGTATCTACAAATCCCCCCATTCTAGCTTACTAAACCAAAGGAACTTTAACTATGGCGATATCGACTGGAGAAACGAGTTCAAACTAAACGACTTAAGTAACCCCGTTACTCTTTTTTGTAGAAACTCCAAGAGGTAATTTTCTGTTCCTACATGTTAAGGACCCGACACATTACAGAGGGGAGCAAACACCCAAGCCATTGGACCTCATCATAACAAACGAGGAGGGTATTATGGTGGCCAGACTGGAACATCTGAGTGTAGGACAAAAGTCCCCCAGGCTAAATAATAAGAATTTTTAAAATAATTATTTAATTTTTTTACGGTTTATGAACACTTCCCAAACATAGCCAAGCCTCGCCAAGCCAAGCCTAACCTAACCTAGCCACATTGGTGGCAGCGGTGGGATGTAATTTATATGGTATCAAGGTCAGGAGGAATAAATGTGATTCTGTGGGTAATTTTTGTGTTTAAATGTGAGCTGTAATAACCATTTCTCCGTGCATCTACCTAACCATGTCACTGTAACTAATGAATATTTCAGAGTGCTAATAATCTTGTAATGGAAATTTTTCCCAGTGTACAGTATAGTGTAATTCTGTGCAAAATATTTTTGAGGTTACGGAGATGTTGAAAACAGTTCACGGCAAATACTTTACTTGGAGCCAGGTTAGAACATGGGCCTCGAGAAAATTAGAAATCTGTTTTAAAGTAAAGTGTACAGTAAAATGTGAATACCTGTAATGTTCAAGTACTGTATTGAAAAGTGTCTGAAAAACAGAGGTTAGCTACCTAATTTTTTTTGCAGTCTTTTGTGAAATCTCAGAAAAGTGTTGGTTGTATGCCAAGGTAAAATTTTTTTTGGGTGCCTTTCTGCACTGGTACCATAGCAATTGTTGTGATCACCCGAGTTAATACTTTGTTATTTACAGACAATGAGGGACATTGATCATGTGCCGTGTTACGAGTGTTGTGGACAGTATCGATTTCTGAGTGTACCAGAAGGCCATAATTATATTAAGGTTATGTAACAGTGTTATTTGTAATTGACATAAAATGGGTGTAGTTGTTTTAATTTTAATTGGAAGTGTTTAGTTATAAGTTGAGGTCAGAATTGGGAAAGTGAATTTAGTTGTATAACCTGTGTTGTGTTAGATACCCGAGTATTTTGTATTTTTTGTATTGTTTCTATTAGTATGATTTTTAGTGCATAGAGCATTAGTTTCTAGCAGTGTAGATTTACAGGCAATGTCATTAAGTGTGTTTTATGTTTATTTGAGATCTAATACATGTATAATTTCAGCAATTGCTTTGATGAGTTGAGGACTCTATGGTGATATGGACATCTGTAAAAGAACGCAATCTTTGAAAATTGATTGGTGAAAGTACATGTAAGGACCCCCCATTTGTGAGTACAACAGAGTAAATTGTGAAATGATAAGTGTTGAAATCATTGCAATTGAAAAGACAGTGAACATTTGTTGAGTACTGAGGGGACAGTCTCGTAAAGTATTACCACTTTATTTTGTGAAAGTGACACTCAGTAATGGAAATGTCTGATTCTTTTTTTAAGTTTGATTTGTTATAGTACGGTGTAATTCCGGAAGAGTTAATACAGTGTTGCACCCTACAGAGATTGACAATAACAAGTACCATTGCCTTTGAGTGTGCACAGTAAGTTTGTCTTGAAAAGTGACAACCAAGTACAAGTTCACATTTCAGTATTATTACTACGGGTAATGAGTAATAAGTTGAGTAGAAATTTGTGCAATAATTTTGAGCCAGTATTTCAAGTGTTCTCATGTATTAGAAGGACAGTTAGGCAGTAATCCATTTGTTTTTGAAAGTGTGCACTGTGCCCGTGTTGTGTAGTACAGTGAGTAGTTGTGACCTCCAGGCATGATGGCCATCACCAGAGAACAATTCAGGGCAGTCAGCTCAGGACCTGTGTCCAGTAAGTTGATGTGTAGACTTGAGAAGTATGAGGGTGGAGACATGTTAATTTTCAGGAATGACACCCAGGTTTCACCACCAGTTGCTTCATCAGGTGCATGGCCTGATGGACAAGGAAGTGTAGAAAAGAAGAGTGTGGAATGCCTCTCTTGCTAGTTATGTGAGAGACGAGCATTAGTGTTACCGAGATTTCTTTAAAGGGCTGTAGACTTTGACTGGAAGGAATTGATTGTTGACATGCATGGTGAAGAGTGATGTTTTGCATACATGTGTTGCAATTGAGAAGTACAACTGGTAAGTGAGTACCTTGTTTGCCATGTGAGTTGTGGAATGTTTGTGATTTTTTTTTCTTTGATTTTTTTTTGGATGGGGATTGTCAAGTGCAGTAGACACAGAGATTGGAAGATGGATTGGCTGTTATGCAATCATCTGATGGGTATCTGTTACTAGTTGAGTAAAGATACCAGTTGAGAGTTCTCAAGTTTTGCCGGTAAAGCCCTAGCTAGGCTTATTGTGGATGTGTATAGGAGTAATGTTCGTGACTTTTAAGTGGAGTCAGGCCTCGACAATGGCGCTGATTTTACTACATGGCTAATGCCATAAGTACAGATAGTTAGGTTTGACTGTACTCCCACAAGGACCATTAGGATGTGCATGTATTCTTAGGAATCTCTGCTCGTTGGGGATCCTTCGAAGGTTGCTGCCTTTCGCGAGTAGGAGAGGGCTCTTTAGTTTAAAGCCCAACATGTCATTCCTTCGACTTGATGGGGTCTGTTCATCTACGTCCTAGCTTGAGAAGTCTAAGTTAAATCTCAGTGGTGTCGAGTAAGCATTTGATCAGTCTCCTCTTTGAACTATGATATGGGAAACGGTGTCTTCAGAGTTTGTATTGTGTAACAAATTTTTTATGTTATGTATGTAACCCCATTTTTATGTTTTTTCTTTATTGTTGCATTATTTTCCTATGTATGTTTAATTACTTGTATTTTGTTTCCCTATGCCATGTTGTCAATGATAATGGATTAATTTTATTTTTGCTAGTGTTTATCCCATGTATGTAACCATTGTTTGTTTTATTTTGTATGCTTTTGTACCAGATACCTGTAAGAGTCCTGATGTGTTTTACGAGTGTATGTAGTGTGAAACCGTGACGAAAGGTAACAGTTGTTTAAAGAATCTGTGTAATTACCGTACATGTTTTGCGAACGTTACTGCATAATATAAATCTTGGGGAAGGGGGAAGCTTTGTCATGATCGTGATGACGGCTAACCTGAAAACCTTAAGGATTCATATTACGCTCAAACGTCCACAAAACCTTCTGAGTCCCCCAGTGGAAACGTCCCCCGTTTTCTCTGTTTCCCCGTCTTTGTTTAGTGGGAACTTTGAATGTAATCCACGGATTTAGTAGCAGACGCTGTATGTTGGGACCTGTTGCCATCCAACCCTTTGTAATCAATTTAATTTTGCTTTTGATAGCTGAGTCAGAGCATTGTTAGTGAAGATAATAGTAGGGAATGAAACTGAGTTCATAGTCTCAATTTCAACGTCAGAGTGTACAGTGAATTAATTCATCGGAATAGAAGTAGGTGGACTCCCTGGTCTGTTTTGAGTGAGGGCCCCGCGGGCATTTCTACCGTTAGTGAGTGCCCGTCCCTTCATCCATACAGATCCCATGGTGATTCTTGAATCGCTCTACCATCCAACAACGGCCTCGGATGTATTAGATGTCCAGCCGGGATCATATATGAGAAGATGGCACCGATGCGGCCTGATTAATGTGCCCCACGGCTTCGTTGGGCCAGACCCCAGACCCGCCATGTGTCTGGCTACCCCACAATAACAACAGCCCCAGTGCTCTACCCTGGGTTACTCCTTGGAAGTATATGTCCACAGAGAGTGTTGTAACATGTATGTTAGGGATAATTAGTTGGAAATAATTATCCCATGTTGGGTAGTGGACCCCTGCATATACTAGTGTCATTGTTTACGTATATGTTGAATAATCTACAATGAGTGCCATGTAATGTACCACCAGTAATGTTGTGAATAAGAGTAAAGAAGAAGGTACTGAGTTTGCTCTAAGCCCAGGAGGTGAGCCTGGTAATTATATGATTAATACAATATCTTTCCCCCATTGATTGCATATTAATAAATTTGTTTTTAGAGTACTTTAGGTGTATTCATTTCTCCCACAGTATTTTACCTTTATTTCCATCCAAGTGACCTGATACCAAAATTACCATACTCATGTGCCTAGACCCTCGACCATGCTACCAAAAGAATGCCCAGGCTACCAAAAGAATGACCATGCTACCAAAAGAATGACCATGCTACCAAAAGAATGTCCATGCTACCCAAGAATAGGTGACGGAACTGAGTAAGAGTAAGAACTAAGAGAAGTAAGTAAGATGAGGTTGGTGTAGAAAGAGAGAGGGAACCCGCCCCCTCACATTGGTGACAAGACCAAGAATCCGCCCCCTCACATTGGTGGCAGCCCAAGAATCCGCCCCCTCACAGTAAGACATGTTTTTGGCCAAAAATTTGATTTTGCTGAAAATCTCAGTATACCGTATGTACTCTGAGCATGCTGATTGCAAAGAAAACTGCCTGACTTGTCTTCTTGTGACAGACTATATTCACAAGATGTAAAAGTGCTTCTTTGGAACACTAGAATCATAGAACCATAAATCCTACAGTATTTTAGGCGGAATCATGCCCTATTCTGGGGAGGAATCCTATGGTATTCTGGGGCGGAATCCTAACGTATTCAGAGGCGGAATCCTACCGTATTCTGAGGCGGAATCCTACTGTCTCCTGGAGCGGAATCTTACCGTATTCTTAGGCGGAATCCTACCGCATTCTGAGGCGGAATTCTACCGTCTTTTGGACCGGAATCCTACCGTATTCTGAGGCGGAATCCTACTGTCTCCTTGAACGGAATCCTACTGTATTCTGAGGCAGAATCCTACCGTCTCTTGGGGCAGAATCCTACCGTATTTTAGGCGGAATCCGACCCTATCCTGGGCGCACAATCCTACCCTATTCTTGGACGGAATCCTACCGTCTTCTGGGGCACAATCCTACCCTATTCTGGGACAGAATCCTAGAGTCTTCTGGGGCGGAATCCTACCGTATTCTGGGGCAGAATCCTAACGTCTTTTGGGGCAGAATCCTACCTTATTCTGGGACGGAATCCTACCGTATTCTGAGGCGGAATCCTACCTTATTCTGAGGCAGAATCCTACTGTCTCCTTGGGCAGAATACTACCGTAATTTAGGCAGAATCCTACTCTATTCTGGGGTGGAAACCTACCGTATTCTGGGGAAGAATCCTACCGTCTTCTGGGGCAGAATCCTACCCTATTCTGGGACGGAATCCTACCGTCTCCTGGGGCAGAGTCCTACCCTATTCTGGGACGGAATCCTACCGTATTCTGAGTCGGAATCCTACAGTATTCTGGGGCGGAATCCTACCCTATTCAGGGACGCAATCCTACCGTATTCTGAGGCTTAATCCTACTGTACTGTAATCTGAGGCGGAATCCTACCGTCTCCCGTGGCAGAATCCTACCCTATTCTGGGATGGAATCCTACCGCATTCTGAGGCGGAATCCTACTGTATTCTGAGGCGGAATCCGACTGAATTCTGAGGCAGAATCCTACTGTATTCTGTTGGGCCAGGGTTGGCCAAGGTGGGCCGGGGTTGGCCAAGGTGGGCCAGGGTGGGCCAGGGTTGGCCAAGGTGGGCCAGGGTGGGCCAGGTGTACCAGGGTGGGCCAGGGTTGGCCAAGGTGGGCCAGGGTGGGCCAGGGTTGGCCAAGGTGGGCCAGTGTGGGCCAGGTGTATCAGGGTGGGCCAAGGTAGTCCAGGGTGGTCCACGTTAGGCCAAGGTGGGCCACGTTAGGCCAAGGTGGGCCAGGGTGGGCCACGGGGTCCCAGAGTGGGCCAGGTTATGCCAGGGTGGACTTTTTTGTGAAATATTAGCTAATTTTGCGAAGTAGATTATCATAGAAAACAGGAAATTCGCATCATAAAAAATGGGAAATAATCTACTTTCCGGGAAAGTTGGTTATCTACTTTCCCGAAAAGTAGATTTTTCTACTTTTCGCAAAAGTAGATTATCGACTTTTCTTGGAAGTAGCTTATCGACTTTTTGTGAAATATTACCTAATTTTGCGAAGTAGATTATCATAGAAAACAGGAAATTCGTATCATAAAAAATGGGAAATAATCTACTTTCCGGGAAAGTTGGTTATCTACTTTCCCGAAAAGTAGATTTTTCTACTTTTCGCGAAAGTAGATTATCGACTTTTCTTGAAGGTAGATTATCGACATTTTGTGAAATATTACCTAATTTTGCGAAGTAGATTATCATAGAAAACAGGAAATTCGCATCATAAAAAATGGGAAATAATCTACTTTCCGGGAAAGTTGGTTATCTACTTTCCCGAAAAGTAGATTTTTCTACTTTTCGCGAAAGTAGATTATCGACTTTTCTTGAAGTAGATTATCGACTTTTTGTGAAATATTACCTAATTTTGCGAAGTAGATTATCATAGAAAACAGGAAATTCGCATCATAAAAAATGGGAAATAATCTACTTTCCGGGAAAGTTGGTTATCTACTTTCCCGAAAAGTAGATTTTTCTACTTTTCGCGAAAGTAGATTATCGACTTTTCTTGAAAGTAGATTATCGACTTTTTGTGAAATATTACCTAATTTTGCGAAGTAGATTATCATAGAAAACAGGAAATTCGTATCATAAAAAATGGGAAATAATCTACTTTCCGGGAAAGTTGGTTATCTACTTTCCTGAAAAGTAGATTTTTCTACTTTTCGCGAAAGTAGATTATCGACTTTTCTTGAAAGTAGATTATCGACTTTTTGTGAAATATTACCTAATTTTGCGAAGTAGATTATCATAGAAAACAGGAAATTCGCATCATAAAAAATGGGAAATAATCTACTTTCCGGGAAAGTTGGTTATCTACTTTCCCGAAAAGTAGATTTTTCTACTTTTCGCGAAAGTAGATTATCGACTTTTCTTGAAAGTAGATTATCGACATTTTGTGAAATATTACCTAATTTTGCGAAGTAGATTATCATAGAAAACAGGAAATTCGCATCATAAAAAATGGGAAATAATCTACTTTCCGGGAAAGTTGGTTATCTACTTTCCCGAAAAGTAGATTTTTCTACTTTTCGCGAAAGTAGATTATCGACTTTTCTTGAAAGTAGATTATCGACTTTTTGTGAAATATTACCTAATTTTGCGAAGTAGATTATCATAGAAAACAGGAAATTCGTATCATAAAAAATGGGAAATAATCTACTTTCCGGGAAAGTTGGTTATCTACTTTCCCGAAAAGTAGATTTTTCTACTTTTCGCGAAAGTAGATTATCGACTTTTCTTGAAAGTAGATTATCGACATTTTGTGAAATACTACCTAATTTTGCAAAGTAGATTATCATAGAAAACAGGAAATTCGCATCATAAAAAATGGGAAATAATCTACTTTCCGGGAAAGTTGGTTATCTACTTTCCTGAAAAGTAGATTTTTCTACTTTTCGCGAAAGTAGATTATCGACTTTTCTTGAAAGTAGATTATCGACTTTTCTTGAAAGTAGATTATCGACTTTTTGTGAAATATTACCAAATTTTGCGAAGTAGATTATCATAGAAAACAGGAAATTCATCATAAAAATGAGGAAAATAATCTACTTTTCCGGGAAAGTTGGTTATCTACTTTCCTGAAAGTAGATTTTTCTACTTTTTCATGAAAGTAGATTATCGACTTTTCTTGGAAGTATATCGACTTTGTGAAATATTACCTAATTTTGCGAAGTAGTTATCATAGAAACAGGAAATTCGCATCGCAAAATGGGAAATAATCTACTTTCCGGGAAAGTTGGTGATCTACTTTTCCTGAAAAGTAGATTTTTCTACTTTTCGCGAAAGTAGATTATCGACTTTTCTTGAAAGTAGATTATCGACTTTTGTGAAATATTACCAAATTTTCTTGAAGTAGATTATCATAGAAAACGGAAATTCGCATCTAAAAATGGGAAATAATCTACTTTCCGGAAAGTTGGTTATCTACTTTCCTGAAAAGTAGATTTTTTTCTACTTTTCGCGAAAGTAGATTATCGACTTTCTTGAAAGTAGATTATCGGCTTTTTGTGAAATATTACCAAATTTTGCGAAGTAGATTATCGCAGAAAACAGGAAATTCGCATCATAAAAATGGGAAATAATCTACTTTCCGGGAAAGTTGGTTATCTACTTTCCTGAAAAGTAGATTTTTCTACTTTTCGCGAAAAGTAGATTATCGACTTTCTTGAAAGTAGGGGTATCGACACTGTGAAATATTACCTAATTTTGCGAAGTAGATTATCATAGAAAACAGGAAATTCGTATCATAAAAAATGGGAAATAATCTACTTTCCGGGAAATTTGGTTATCTGCTTTCCTGAAAGTAGATTTATCTACTTTTCGCGAAAGTAGATTATCGACTTTTCTTGGAAGTAGATTATCGACTTTTTGTAAAATATTACCTAATTTGCGAAGTAGATTATCATAGAAAACAGGAAATTCGCATCATAAAAATGGGAAATAATCTACTTTCCGGGAAAGTTGGTTATCTACTTTCGAAAAGTAGATTTTATACTACGCAGTAGATTATCGACTTTTCTTGAAAGTAGATTATCGACTTTTGTGAGAAATTATTACCAAATTTTGCGAAGTAGATTATCATAGAAAACGGGAAATTCGCATCATAAAAATGGGGAAATAATCTACTTAAAGGAAAGTTGGTTACCTACTTTCCTGAAAGTAGATTTTCTACTTTTCGCGAAAGTAGATTATCGACTTTTTCTTGAAAGTAGATTATCATTTTTGTGAAAATATTACCAAATTTTGCGAAGTAGATTATCATAGAAAACAGGAAATTCGCATCATAAAATGGGAAATAATCTACTTTCCGGGAAGTAGATAACCAACTTTCGGAAAGTAGATTATTTCCCATTTTTTGTGATACAGGCCTACTTCGATATGCTCATAAGCTCAAGTAATATTCACAAAAAATCGGGTCTGCGCCGAAATGATCGATGGTCTGCGCTAAGCGGCAGAAAGAATCTGCTTTTCGGAAGGCGAATAACCAACGAATAGAACCGGCTGATGCGGAAATTTCCTGTTTCTATGATGTCTGCTCACAGAACAGGTAATATTTCGCGAAAGTCGTGTCCTTTCGAAAGTCGTGTCACTGCGCGAAAAGCCAAACTTTTCGGGAAGTGAAACCCGGAAATGGAGCATTTCCCCATTTTATGACCTGCGGTACCATTTATGATTGTCACTTCGCAGAGCAAACTGCAAAGAATGGTAATCCCACTTTTCAGAAAGAAGGCGATAACACTTTCGCAGCAGAAAAATACTTTTCGGGAAGTAGATAACCTTTTCCGGAAGTATTTCCCATTTTATGATGCCATTCCTGTTTTCCTCGATGATTACTTCGCAAGGTGGAATGACTGCAAAGATCGATAATCTGCACTAAAGAAGGAGATCGATAATCTAACAAGCGAGAAATGAAAAGATACTTTCGGAAAGTGAATAACAACTTTCCCCGGTAGATGCGAATTTCTGTTTTCTATGAATGTCTACTTCGCAAAATAGGCAATATTTCGCAAAAGAATGATCTACTTTTCGAGAGGTCGATGATCTACTTTTCGCGAGAAAGTGAAAAATCTGCTTTTTCGAGGAAAACAGATGTCAGGAGAAGGAGCCATTTCCCATTTTGTGTTTATTTCGTTATGATCTGCTTTCGCAAAGTAGGTAATATTTCGCAAAAGTCGACAAGAAAAGTCGATACTTTTCGCTTAGTGAAAAATCACTTTTCGGGAAGTAGATAACTCTTTCCGGGAAATGACCATTTCCCATTTTATGTGCAATTTCACTGTTTTCTATGATAATCTACTTCGCAAAAGTGAAATGATATATTCACCGCCGCTTCCGAAAGATCGATAATCACTGCGCCCGAAAGTAGAAAATCTACTTTTCGGGAGAGTGGTAACCAACTTTCACGTGGGCGGTACATGATGCGAGAATTTCATGATATCTACTTTAAAGCAAAACTGACCTTCACAAAAAAGTCGACATAATCTACACAAGAAAAGTCGATAATCACTAAGCGAAAGTAGAAAAATCTGCTTTTCAGAAGGAAAGTAGATAACCAACTTTCCCGGAAAGTAGATTGTTTCCCATTTTTATGATGCGGCTTCCTGTTACTACTATGATATCTACTTCGCAAAACAGGTAATAAAAAAGTGAAAATAATACTTTCAGAAAAAGTCGATAATCTACTTCGCGAAAAGTAGAAAAATCTACTTTTCGAAAGTAGATAACCAACTTTCCCAAGAGGCGGAGCCATTTCCATTTTATGATGCGGGCCTGTTCGATACTACTTCGCAAGAGGTATTTCACAAAAAGGTCGATAATCTACTTTCGAGAGAGTCGATCTACTTTCGCGAAAGTGAAAAATCTTTTCGAGAAAGTATAACCAACTTTTCCCGGAAAACTTCCCATTTTTTTATGATACGAATTTCACTGTTTTCGACAACTTCGCAAGTAAACAATAAACACAAAAAGTCATTCAATCTGCTTCCAGAAAAGTCGATAATCTACTGCGAAAGTGAAAATCTACTTTCAAAGAAAGTAGATAACCAGCACGGAAAGTATTTCGGCCACCTGATACGGCTGTTTTCTCGATAATCTACTTCACAAAATAGGTAATGACTTCACAAAAATCATCTACAAAAAAGTCGTATCTACTCTGGCGGTAGAAAAGGCATCAGTGAATTGTTTTCATTTTAACGATGCGGTATTTCTATGTTTCGCAAAAGTGACGGCTATTTAAAAGTCGATACTTTCGAAGGTCGATGATATACTGGCGAAGAAAAATACACTTTTTCGAAATAGATAACCTTTCCCGAAAGCATTATTTCCCCATTTTGCGTGCATTTAAATATTTCACAAAGAATCGTGTCTACTTCCGAAAGAAAAGTCGATAATCTGCACTAAGCGAAAGTAAAAATCACCGGGAAAGCGGGCAACCTTTCGGAAGAAATTATTTCCCCATTTTTATGTCTGCAAAATTGGCAATATTTCACAAAGTCGATAATACTTTTCAGAAAGTCACGATAATACTTTTCGCGAAAGTAGAAAAAATCTACTTTTTCGGGAAACAACTTTCCCCGGTAATTCCCCATTTTATGATGCCCAATTTCTGTTTTCTGATGTCTACTTACTAAAATTGGAAATATTTCACAAAAGACTCGATAATCTACTTCAAGAAGGTCGATAATCTACTTTCGCGAAAGTGAAAAATCTACTTTTCGGGAAAGTAGATAACCCAGCTTTCGGAAAGTAGTTATTTTCATTTTTTTGCGGTACATTCCCTGTTTTCTATGTCTACTTCATAAAAATTGAGTAATATTTCACAAAAATCGATAATCTACTTTCAAGAAAAGTCGATAATCTGCTTTCGCGAAAAGTAGAAAAATCTGCTTTTTTCAGGAGAAATAGATAACCAACTTTCCCGGAAAGTAGATTATTTCCCATTTTTATGATGCAATTTCCTGTTTTCTATGATAATCTACTTCGCAAAATTTGGTAATATTTCACAAAAGTCGATAATCTACTTTCCAGAAAAGTCGATAATCTACTTTTCATAGAAAAGTAGAAAAATCTACTTTTCGGGAAGTAGATAACCAACTTTCCCGGAAAGTAGATTATTTCCCATTTTTTATGATGCGAATTTCCTGTTTCTATGATAATCTACTTCGCAAAATTTGGTAATATTTCACAAAAAGTCGATAATCTACTTTCAAGAAAAGTCGATAATCTACTTTCGCGAAAGTAGAAAAAATCTGCTTTTCGGGAAAGTAGATAACCAACTTTCCCGGAAAGTAGATTATTTCCCATTTTTATGATGCGAATTTCCTGTTTTCTACTTGTTAATCGCCGCCAAAGTGGTAATATTTCACAAAAGTCGATAATCTACTTCCAAAAGTCATTAATCTACTTTCATGAAAAGTAGAAAAATCTACTTTTCAGGAAGTAGATAACCAACTTTCGGAAAGTAGATTATTTTCCCATTTTATGATGCGAATTTCCTGTTTTCTATGATAATCTACTTCGCAAAATTAGGTAATATTTCACAAAAGTCGATAATCTACTTCCAAGAAAAGTCGATAAATCTACTTTCATGAAAAATGAAAAATCTACTTTTCAGGAAAGTAGATAACCAACTTTCCTGGAAAGTAGATTGTTTCCCATTTTTTTATGATGCGAATTTCCTGTTTTCTATGATAATCTACTTCGCAAAATTTGGTAATATTTCACCAAAAGTCGATAATCTGCTTTCAAGAAAAGTCGATAATCTACTTTCGCGAAAAGTAGAAAAATCTACTTTTCAGGAAGTAGATAACCAACTTTTCGGAAAGTAGATTATTTCCCGGCCACATGATGCGAATTTCCTGTTTCTATGATAATCTACTTCGCAAAGATTAGGTAATATTCTAAAAGTCGATAATCTGCTTTCCAAGAAAAGTCAGTAATCTACTTTCATGAAAAGTAAGAAAAATCTACTTTTCAGGAAAGTAGATAACCAACTTTCGGAAAGTAGATGATTCCCATTTTTTATGATGCGAATTTCCCTGTTTTCTATGATAATCTACTTCGCAAAATTAGGTAATATTTCACAAAAAGTCGATAATCTACTTTCAAGAAAAAGTCATAATCTACTTTCGCGAAAAGTAGAAAAATCTACTTTTCAGGAAAGTAGATAATAACTCGGAAAGTAGATTATTTCCCCGGCCCACATGATGCGAATTTCTGTTTTTCTATGATAATCTACTTCGCAAAATTAGGTAATATTTCACAAAAAGTCGATAATCTACTTCCAGAAAAGTCGATAATCTACTTTCGCGAAAAGTAGAAAAATCTACTTTTCAGGAAAGTAGATAACCAACTTTCGGAAAGTAGATTATTTCCCCATTTTATGATACGAATTTCCTGTTTTCTATGATAATCTACTTCGCAAATTTGGTAATATTTCACAAAAAGTCGATAATCTGCTTTCAAGAAAAGTCGATAATCTACTTTCGCGAAAATAGAAAAATCTACTTTTCAGGAAAGTAGATAGCCAACTTCCCGGAAAGTAGATGATTTCCCCATTTTTATGATGCGAATTTCCTGTTTTCTATGATAATCTACTTCGCAAAATTAGGTAATATTTCACAAAAAGTCGATAATCTACTTCCAAGAAAAGTCGATAATCTACTTTCGCGAAAAGCAGAAAAATCTACTTTTCGGGAAAGTATGTAGTGGATACCTCCCATACAAAGCTGTTTTTCGTTGAGTAGCCGACCCAGCGATTTCCCCAGTGTATGCCTCGTGGTCTAGGTCAACCACCGCCGCCTTACATGACGGAGGTCAACTATTAAGCCACGCCTACCTTCACTATAAAAGACCTGACCTCGTGGTGACCACTCTCTTTCGACCTACACCAACCAGCAAGCAACACCTCCTCCTCCTGCCTGGTGGTCCTCGCTCCGGCCGGCGAGCATGGCGACCCTAGCTGGTCCTCCTCTGAGCTCCCTTACCAACCAGCTCTCTCTACACAACACTTGTAACCATGCTGCCTTCCCAGCACCAAGCTGCATTGTACGTCTAATACAATATGTATACAGAGAGCACATTGTGAGTTTCCTTTCTCCATCCCATCCTGAGTGTGAACCCATCTCGTACCCCACAAATGGTCACTCCGGGGTCACCATTTGTGGGGTACGTGATGTTTGGGTTACTTATTGTGTCTTCTCACCTCACTGCTCTCAGTCAGTCAGAACACCGAGATAACAGAGCCGTGGCTCTGAGGTGAACAAGCGGTTGTTGTTG
>NW_024742338.1:1984167-2001756 GCF_018991925.1 Homarus americanus
TAGAAGTTACGTATTGTTCCCCTGGAGAGAGAGAGAGAGAGAGAGAGAGAGAGAGAGAAAGAGAGAGAGAGAGAGAGAGAGAGAGAGAGAGAGGAGAGGGTTACCTACATTATTAAGTACACTATTGGATAAGCCTGCGTGATATTTCCTACCACCATCCACTCCACCCACCTACCAACCATCTACCACTATAACACCACCATTTACTATCTACCGACCTAATCACTTGAACCTCCCCCCCCTCCACATAACCACTACCTACCTCAACTAACCAACCAAACTATTTATTATCATCCCTACCACAATCCCTAATATCTACCAAACCACCTCACACAACCTCTCCCATCTACCACCCCCCCCTTCCACCTGCCCTTCCACCTCCACCACTCCAACCTACCACCACTACCACCTCCACTGTGGCACCATGTCAGATAATTGGCCACAATTGTGGTAGGACTCTCTCCCATCGCCACATTATACCCAGGTCATCTTATTACCTCCGCCCAATATGTTTTCAACTCCACAACACCTACCTACCTAACCACGGCCTCGATAACACAACACCTACCTAACCACGCCCTCGATAACACAACCCTACCTAACCGGCCTCTATAACACAACACCTACTAACCACGGCCTCTATAACATAACACCTACCTAACCAAGGCCTCGATAACACAACACCTACCTAACCACGGCCTCTATAACACAACACCTACTAACCATCCTCGATATTACAACACCTACCTAACAGCCTCTATAACACAACACCTACTAACACGGCCTCTGGTTTTGTTTTCCTACCTAACCACGGCCTTCATAGATGGATGCTCGAAGGTTCCTATAGCCTGAATATGAGGAAATTTTTGATCTGGAAATTATATAAGTGAACCTCTATATAAGGATTTTTTCTTTTATATATCACAAATAGAGGGTTCACTCTAACTGACCTCGATATAACGGACTTTCATTCTATATAGTAGTGGGTTTTTTGTTGGTTTTTTGTACTAAATAGGGTTCACATCTAACTAACCTCGATATAACGACTTTCATCTCTATATAGTACGCTAAATAGAGGGTTCACATCTAACTGACCCTCGATATAACGTATCTTCATTTGCATAGTACGCTAAACGGGGTTCATCTAATAACCCTCGATATAACGGGACTTTCATCTCTATATGTACGCTAAATAGAGGGTTCACATCTAACTGATCCCTCGTATAACGGACTTTCATCTCTATGTGTACGCTAAATAGAGGGTTCACATCTAACTGACCTCGATATAACGGACTTTCTATCTCTTATATAGTACGCTAAATAGAGGTTCACATCTACTGACCTGTTGGTTTTTTTTGTGTGGGGTTCATCTATGTACTCGATATAACGGACTTTCATCTCTATATAGTTGGGGTTTTTTGTGTTGGTTTTTTGTCGCTAAATAGAGGTTCATCTACTGACCGATATAACGGACTTTCATCTCTATATAGTACGCTAAATAGAGGGTTCACATCTAACTGACCCTCGATATAACGGACTTTCATCTCTAGTTCGTTAAATAGAGGGTTCACTGTAAAAAAACGTATCTAACTGAATAATCTTGAAGGTACTGAGTCGTTGTTTAAGTGGAGCAGTTAACTACGTTCTCAAACCAGTTAATGAGATTTCACCTTTGTGTCGTAAGTCAGTAAAGTCATGTAAAGTCAGTTAAAGTCATGTAATGTCAGTTAAAGTCAGTTAAAGGCAGTTAAGTCAGGTAAAGTCAGTTAAATCAGTTAAATCAGATAAATCAGGTAAATTCAGGTAAATTCAGGTAAGTTCTCAGTGAAATCATGAGTTACGAGAAAAAAATAAAAACCTCAGGTAAGATTTAATGAACATCTCGGCGTCTGTATTTACCTTTACGGATTTAAAGAGGCGCCTTACACGTGCTTCTCTATTGTGCTGACTCATCAATGTTTGTAAACAATAATCAGCTGTGTGTGTGTGTGTGTGATGTGCGTGTGTGTGCGTGTGTGTAAGTGACCATGGGGAGGGGTCTCTCTCTCTCTCTCTCTCTCTCTCTCTCTCTCTCTCTCTCACTTAAAGCAGCCGACAGGAGGGTGGTGCCGTAGGAGACCATATCTCTGTCTCCCAACGGCCTAATATTAATACTACACCACCCAGACCTGAGAGAGAGAGAGAGAGAGAGAGAGAGAGAGAGAGAGAGAGAGAGAGAGAGAGAGAGAGAGAGAGAGAGAGAGAGAGAGACTCAGTATGCCAGGCAACAGATCCTCGCGGCTCACATACACAAAC
Organism: Homarus americanus; assembly: GCF_018991925.1. Lineage (NCBI taxonomy): Eukaryota > Metazoa > Arthropoda > Malacostraca > Decapoda > Nephropidae > Homarus > Homarus americanus. The sequence goes on from NW_024742338.1 coordinate 1,986,463, forward strand.
ACCGTCTCTCCACGGCTGATGGCATCGAGATTGAGTTAGGATGAGGAGTTAGGGTGGGTTTAGGTGGGTTAGAGTGGATTTAGGTGGGTTAGAGTGGATTTAGGTGGGTTAGGGTGGGTTAGGTTTGGTAAGGCACGATGGGGAAGTGTAACCTAACCTAACCTAACCACCCCCTCCTCTCTCTCACCTCTCACCACTACCTAACCCACCCCCTCCACCCCTCCCCGGGTACAGTACACACGTGAGGAGCCAAATGGTTTATGGAGTCACCAGGTGGAGGCGCTGACGGCTGATGAATATACCGCCCCGCGCACCCTACGTCTTTCCTCGCTTCGCCACCCTTTGCCTTGCCTCACCTAACCTCGCCTGACCTCGCCTAACCTCGCCATACCACCCTCACGGTTTGTCACATCATCCCACGCCTCGCCACACCACCTCCAAGGTTTACCACATCCCTTTACTCCTCGCCACACCATCCCCAGGGTTTGCCACGCCACCCTATACTCCTCGCCACACCACCCTACATTTCTCGCCACGCATCGCCACCATTCCTCGCCACATCACCTGCAAATCCTCGGCTCGCCACGCCATGCAAAAACTGGACCTTCACTACAGAAATATGGCCGCTACCAGGGAAGGGGAGGGAGGGAGGGAGGAGGGAGGGGAGGGAAGGGGAGGGAAGGGGAGGGAGGGAGGATAGAAGAGGAGATGGTGTGTAGGACAACAACAACAACAACAACACAGACAGGACAGGTGGGAGCTCATCCAGGTAGTCTCAGTGTAAATTAATCATCGTATTGTCTACTACCTGTCGCGTCAGTGTCATCAGTAATAATTAGGAGAGAAAACTGTATCTACCTGAGAGCCTCCCTGAGATAGTGAGGTAAGTTCTCTCACCTGTCCAGTTAAGAGAGGAACAAAATAAGTGAGGTAAGTTCTCTCACCTGTTTAGTTAAGTGAGGTAATAAGTCAAGTGAGAAAGGTTTAGGAGGGAGATGTGTCAGGTAGAGAAGAGGGAATATTAACACAAGTCTCTTTATTGGTGCTGACACAGCCCTCCAGGGTCACTGACTTATGACGTCACACCTGCTGCACTACCTCACCTGTAATCCCTTGAGTACGATGACCCTTAACCCCTTGAGTACGATGATCTTAAACCCCTTGAGTACGATGACCTTAAACCCCTTGAGTACGATGACCTTAAACCCCTTGAGTACGATGACCTTAAACCCCTTGAGTACGATGACCTTAAACCCCTTGAGTACGATGACCTAAAACCCCTTGAGTACAATGACCCTTAACCCCTTGAGTACGATGACCCTTAACCCCTTGAGTACAATGACCTTTAACCCCTTGAGTAAGATGACCCTTACCCCTTGAGTACGATGACCCGCCCAACCTTGAGTACAATGACCGCCAACGCCAGGTACAATGACCCTTAACGCGGTACGATGACCCGCCAACCCCTTGAGTACAATGACCTTTAACCCCTTGAGTAAGATGACCCTTACCCCTTGAGTACGATGACCCTTAACCCCTTGAGTACAATGACCCTTAACCCCTTGAGTACAATGACCCTTAACCCCTTGAGTACGATGACCCTTAACCCCTTTAGTTAGGTTAGGTTAGGTTAGGTCAGGTTAGGTTAGGTTATACGATACATATTTGTGTGTGTTTGTATACGACAGACAGACAAGGCAGACGAATTATGATGGCGGGTAGTCATAACAATATTAATTATATACACAAACATACATACAGACTCTTACTCACACACACACACACACACACACACACACACACACACACACCTGCCAACAGAGGTGACGTAAGGTGTAGCCAGGAACACAACCTACCTGTAACAGAGATAACAAGGTGAGATAGTGGTGGTGGTGGTGAGTAGTGGTAGTGGTGAGTAGTGATAGTGATGATGAGTGGTAGTGGTGAGTGGTGATGGTGGTGATGGTGGTGATGGTGAGGGTGGTGGTAGTGGTGGTAGTGGTGGTGGTAGTGGTGGTGATGGTGTGGTAGTGGTGGTGTGGTGAGGTGGTGGTGGTTGTGGTGGTGATGGTAGTGGTGGTGGTGGTGGTAATGGTGGTGGTGGTGGTGGTGAGGTGGTAGTTGTGGTAGTGGTGGTGGTGGTGGGTGTGGTGGTAGTGGTGACGGTGGTGGTGGTGGTGGTGGTGGTAGTGGTGACGGTGTGAGGGGTGGTGGTGGTGGTGGTGTAGCAGTATGTAGTGTGGTGACGGTGGTGGTAGTGGTGGTGATGGTGTAGTGGTGGTGGTGGTGGTGGTGAGGGGTGGTGAGGGGTGTGTAGTGGTGGTGTGGTAGTAGTGGTGACGGTGAGGTGGTAGTGACAATACAATGAGAGAAGAAAGAAAGAAAAGAAAAGAAATTAAGTTAAAAGCTAATGGACAAGAGAGACGGAGATAAAACCCAGAATAAAAAAAATAAGATAAAGAAATGTAAAATAAAAACGGAGATTAAAACTGTTGTTAGAGGAAAAAAAAAGGCGATAAATATTAAATTAAAAAAATAAAACTGGATATTCTGAGTCCATTGAAAATAAGGTGTTTGGGAGAGGGAGGGTGTTGGAGGGAGGGAGGGAGGGAGAGGGGGACGGAGAGGGAGGGAGAGTAGGGGAGGGAGGAAAATAGAGGGAGAGAGAGGGAGGGAGGGAGAAGTTGTCAGTTAGGTTGGGATTGGAGTTGGGGATTAGCACACGGTTAGAGATTAGACTACATCTCATGAAGGCTCAGGTAAACTCTTGTCCTCAAAAGAGTTCAATTAAAATCACGTGACCAAGAGCCCACGTGACCAGTGACGTCATAAGATAAACACGACCCGTCAACAGAGAAGCGATGGGGGTGGGGGGGAGGGGGGTGAGTGGGGAGAGGGGTGAGTGGGGGAGAGGGATGAGCCAGCCAGCCCCATCACTCTTCACCGCTGCCTCCAACACAATCCACGCTGCCTGGACAAAATTTTACGGGGAGATTAAATGTGGGGAGGTTATGAGGGGTGATAAAGGTGAGGTATGGTGAGGAGGGGTGAGAGGGTAGAGAGGGGAGAGAGGAGGTGAGGGGAGGAGGGGGAGACAGTGATAAATGGGAATCATGGCGTTTACTCACAAGTATCAATAAAGAACAGATTTAGGTATAAGAAAAGGTGTGTGTATGTGTGTGTGTGTGTGTGTGTATGTGTGTGTGTGTGTGTGTGTGTGTGTGTAAGTTACTGTACCGTATTGACCTGTTTATGTGTGGTGAACAATACACACACACACACACACACACACAAACAAAATTCCCACAAAGACAAGAAACTCACTTAAAAAAATCAGAGATATCTTTCCCCCTCAGCCCAGACACACGAAACACGCAGAGAGAGAGAGAGAGAGAGAGAGAGAGAGTAACCTACCCCTCCCCCACCCACCCATTCGGCATTTACCACTACACACACCATCTCCATCTACTCTCTATCCATCTATCCACCTATCTATCCACCTCCCTCCTTCCTTCCTCATCTAATCATCCTTCATTTTTTTTCATCATAAACACAAACAAATAAATAAACAGAAAAACAAACACAAAAAAATAAACAAACACATAAACAAATAAACAAACAAACATAAAAAATAAACAAACACAAACACCTTCAAATAAACAAACACATAAACAACAACACTATCACCTTAAGCCTTGATGGTCGGGCGTGTGCAGCAGTAACCAGTTTGTTTGGTGAATTGATCTAAAGATTCAGATTACCCAAGAGGAGGCTAGTTTATTGGGCACCACCCTTACATCCTGTGCAAGGTGAAGCGCAGAAGCATTAACAGCGCCCATCTGGGAAGCATGCCTACTTCCCCGTCAAGATAATCAGGTCAAAGGTTATTACATGGCCGATTGTACTACACGGTTCGCGGGGGTATGCCAATTCACGATGAGTTTTTAGTAGTTATAAAAATGCTATTTAACTAGGAGTGATATTGCTAGGAGTGCTATTTAACTAGGAGTGATACTGCTAGGAGTGCTATTTAACAAGGAGTGATATTGCTAGGAGTGCTATTTAACTAAGAGTGCTATTTAACTAGGAGTGCTATTTAACTAGGAGTGATACTGCTAGGAGTGCTATTTAACTAAGAGTGCTATTTAACTAAGCGTGCTATTGCTAGGAGTGTCACGGATTCTGCAGGGGTCGATTTGGCCAGTGTATTGAAAGGATACGCACCAGTGTGAGAGGCGAGGTATACTAAGTTACACATATAAGGCTGTGTATGTGTGTTTGTATCAAGACACAGACACAGGTGGAGGTAGTGTGTGTGTGTGTGTGTGTGTGTGTGTGTGTGTGAGTGAGAACAGGTGAGATCATTTCAGCACCCGAAACAAAGGAGGGTCGTGATATGAAGTGAGGAGGGGAGAGTAACAGCCAGGTAAGGAGGGAGGGAGAGAGAGAGGGGGCAGGTAGGTTGGGAGAAAACGTGCAGGTGAGGTGAGGGAGAGGGAAGGGGAAAAGAAGAGGGTAGGAGGGAGGGAGTGGGAGGGAGAAGGAGGAATAGAGGTGAAGGAGAGATGGACAGGTAAGTGAAGGGGGACGGAAGGAGATGAGGGGAAGGAGGGAGGAGGTGAGGGGGTAGGTGTCTCAAAGGCAGCCCCAATTAGCTAAGAAACTCTCTCCCCCATTAATACAGGCTTATACCCCCTGAAGGTCTCTCACTTCTACCTCCCCTTACTCTACCTCCCCCCTTACCTCTACCTCCCCTTACCTCTACCTCCCCTTACCTCTACCTCCCCTTACACTCTACCTCCCCTTACCTCTACCTCCCCTTACCTCTACCTCCCCTTACCTCTACCTCCCCCTTACCTCTACCTCCCCCTTACCTCCTACCTCCCCTTACCTCTACACTCCCCCTTACCTCTACCTCCCCCTTACCTCTACATCTACCTATCATGTCTCCTAAGGGTCACCTGTACACCCTCTACCACCCCTACTACTACCACCATTACTCCTGGCTACCACCATCACTACTTCCACCACCACCACTCCTGGCTACCACCATCACTCCTGGCTACCACCATCACTACTTCCACCACCACCACTACTGGCTACCACCATTACTCCTGGCTACCACCATCACTACCACCCCACAGGTACAGTCAGGAGAGTCACGCTTCAGTTAGAAAACAAAATTATAACTTTTTACCTGGCGAGACAACCAGGTGTGTGTGAGCTGCCTTCACATAGTACACACCTGTCTTAACTATACACCTGTCTCACCACGAGCAGGTGTGTGAGCTGCCTTCACATACTATACACCTGTCTTTACACACACACACAGTCTTTCCTCTTGCTTTACTGAACACCAAAGTTTATTAATTGTGAAAACTATAAACTTCTTGTGACTCTCTCTCTCTCTCTCTCTCAGACGGACTAAATATTAACTGTATCACACCATCCTGTTCATCTTGTTCACTGAGAGAGCTCCATGTTCACGCTTAGACTCACATGTTCATTTTATAGGTTCTAAATGTTCTATACGTGTTCAGTCTGTGTTCTGTGTTTGTTCTTAATGTTCTACCCACACCCACCACCACCCACCCACCCACCTCCACCCACACCCACACCCACACCCACCCACCCACAGCGACACTCCACTAAAAACTATGAGACGGGAACACCACAACATTCTGGTCACGTCAACTAATTTTCTAAGTTTACCTTTTAGATGTAGTTTGTACCAGGCACTGAGAGGTGAGGTGAGGTGTGAGGGAGGTGAGGTGTGAGGTGAGGGAGGTGAGGTGAGGTGAGGGAGGTGAGGTGCAGAGAGGTGAGGGAGGTGAGGTGAAGGGAGGTGAGGAAAGTGAGGTGAGGTGAAGGGAGGTGAGGTGATATGAGGTGAGGTAAAGTGAGGTGAGGTTAGGAGAGGTGCAGAGAGGTGCAGAGAGGTGAGATGAGGTGAAGTGAGGTGAGGGCCCCCAAACACCTTTTATAAAAACCATTACCATTCTCAACTGCCACCACCTTTGTAAACTCCTCTGGTCCCTGAGTGGTCGAATTTAACTTGGAACGCGAGAGTAGGACTGTAGGACCCCGTAGGCCTTCTGTGGTCACTCCTATGCTTAACCCACCCCCCCCCCTCTCTCTCTCTCTCTCTCCTAAGTAGCTGAATTTAACTTAGAAATCTAGAAAAATAAAGACAGAGGAACTGAATTTTGCTCACGAGACCTTACTGTTTTACACACACACCACTGACGGTCAAAAGTGGCAGGACATCTGTATAGTGTGTGTGTGTGTGTGTGTGTTGGTAAAAGGCTTCAGCTGGCAGGGTTATTGAAGCACCGGACACCTAGTCTTTGTCGCCCGGAGTGAAAACTAAAATGCAAAGACCCTGAACATTTATCAAACGTAGGAGATGGGGGGACCACTTTACACCTCTGGCCTGACCTTACCATATGTGTGTGTGTGTGGTCGCCATACTTCTGGGTGTATCTGGTGTGTACCTCGCGTCTGTTCCGGGGCTGCTGTGTACCCATGGGTGTGTCCTGATGTTAAAAAAGGGTCCCCTCCCATGCCCCGCCCACTAAATCAGCAGCCAATCATATCGCTCGTACTAAATCAGCAGCCAATCATATCGCTCGCATTAAATCAGCAGCCAATCATATCGCTCGCATTAAATCAGCAGCCAATCATATCGCTGGTATTTGACACATCCCCACGCCCCGTCCAATCACTTTATCTGACTGTACTATTCTCAGTAAAATGTTGATAACCTAACCTAACCTAACCCTTTGAGTGGGAGGAGCCATGTTTGAGAGCGAGAGAGAGTGTGTGTGTGTGTGTGTGTGTGTGTGTGTGTGTGTGTGTGTGTGTGTGTGTGTGTGTGTGTGTGTGTGTGTGTGTGAAGAGAGTGAGGCGATTCAACATGATGGTACAGCCGGTCTAAACACACACACACACACACACACACACACACACACACACACACACACACACACAGCATAATGTTTCCTCGGTTCAGATGGAAACAGTGTAGCCACTCCATGTTTCATACACCAGTGAGTCCATTTTAGCCACGATTAATTTATATAACTGTTTACTGAATTTCCATCCATGTATCATCAATAATAAAGGAGAATTATGTATTACCACTCATACATGGATTTAATAAGTATTCATATATGTCCCAGGTATAACTACAGTGTCCTAGATGTGATGGAATATATTTAAAATGATATAATATTGAGAGGAAAATCCCAGCGTACAGGAGGTCTCAGGATATCAGCTGAGAAAAATATATAAGACATTCTCTCCGCGTCTGTGAAGGCGAGGGACGGCGGATATCACAAGGCGGTGCTGGGAGGTCACATGAGCTGAGAGTTTCATTGTGTTGTGTTGTGTTCCATGGTGTTGTGTTTCGTGTTTCATTCCGTTGTGTTCCATTTCATGATTCACGTTTCGTCTTGTCATCTTTTGTTGTGCTCTGGTTGTTGACATTGTGAGGAGTGGGTTTTCTATATATATGCATGACGTCTCTTAAGGCTCTCAGTATGCAAGGAGACACCGTGGCCTACACTGCACTCGACCGTCTTCTCACCCACAACTGAAACTTTAGGTACCCATTTACAGCCGAGTGACAAAGAGTGTTTTTAACGGGTGATACTGAGGTGTAGGAGGGCCGTGATCGCCAACCCTCAGATATAATGATGATGTACCTTGATGACATTAACCCACTAACCCGCCTTTACTGACTAACTGATAATGATTACGCGTGAGGGAGATATTTTTAAACATGTCGCTTAACGTGAGCTATTATGACCGAGTGTTAGTCAGACTTGTTCTGGTTCAGAAGATGGAAGATGAGGAGGAAGGAAAGGAAGGAAGGAAGGAAGGAAGGAAGGAAGGAAGGAAGGAAGGAAAGAAGGAAGGAAGGAAAGAAAAGAAGGAAAGTAAGGGGAACGAGAAGGAAAAATGTAAAATAGTGGGAGGAAGAGGAAGGAAGAAATAGCAGAAGCAGGAAGGAAGAGGAATTAGGAAGATATAATAAAGAAGGGAGAGGGGAACATGACAAAGGAAGGAGAGAGAGGGGGGGGGGGGGGGGGGGGGGGGAATTAGAAAAACAAAAAAAATAGGAAGAAGGAAAAGAAAAAATTCCACATGACTTTAAAAGAAAAAATTCCACCGAAGTTTGACTCTAAAAATTTTGGTCACGAGGAGAGGAGAGGAGAGGGAGGGAGGAGAGGGAGAGGGAGGAAAGGGAGAGGAGAATATTTTCCTCAGATTATTGTTTACAAAATGTTTTATGTCTGACTGTAAAATATAAACTAACTGATACTGAAGCTTTATCGTATGTCTGAAGATCTATAAATAAGGTCAAATGAAAAAAGACTTAATTTATTGATTAGTATTCATAGCATTAAGCCGGTCACTATACCAGGGTCGTCCTCACCTCACCCCCCGCGGCCAGTCATACACCAAGTCGTCCTCACCTCACCCCTGTGGCCAGTCATGCCCAGGGTCGTCCTCACCTCACCCCCGGGCCAGTCACATACCAGGGTCGTCCTCACCTCACCCTCGCGGCTAGTCACTATACCAGGGTCGCCCACCTCACCCCTGCAACCAGTCACTATACCAGGTGTCGTCCTCACCTCACCCCCTGCAGCCAGTCACTATACCAGGTCGTCCTCACCTCACCCCCCTGCAGCCAGTCACTATACCAGGGTCGTCCTCACCTCACCCCCGTGCCAGTCACTACCACCTCACCCCCTGCAGCCGGTCACCATACCAGGGTGTCCCTCATCTCACCCCGCGGCCAGTCACTATACCAGGGTCGTCCCCACCACCCCAGCGGCCAGTCACTATGCCAGGGTCGTCCTCACCTCACCACCCCTGCAGCCAGTCACTATACCAGGGTCGTCCTCACCTCACCCTGCAGCCGGTCACTATACCCAGAGTCGTCCTCACTCCACCCCTGCAGCGGTCACTATACCAGGGTGTCCTCTCACCACCCCCCGCGGGCCACTATACCAGGGTCGTCCTCACCTCACCCCCCAGCAGCCGGTCACTATACTCAGAGTCGTCTCGCCTCACCCCCCAGCCAGTCACTATACCAGGGTCGTCCTCACCTCACCCCGCGGCCAGTCACTATACCAGGGTCGTCCACCACCCCCCCTGCAGCCTCCACTATACCAGGGTCGTCCTCACCTCACCCCTGCAGCCTGTCACTATACCAGGGTCGTCCACCACCCCTGCGGTCACTATACCAGGGTCATCCTCACCACCCCCTGCAGCCGGTCACTATGCCAGGGTCGTCCTCACCACCTGCAGCCAGTCACTATACCAGGGTCGTCCTCACCACCCCCTGCAGCCTGTCACTATACCAGGTCATCTCACCTCACCCCTGCAGCCTGTCACTATACCAGGGTCGTCCTCACCTCACCCCCGCGGCCAGTCACTATACCAGGGTCGTCCTCACTCACCCCCCTGGCCAGTCACTATACCAGGTCATCCTCACCTCACCCCTGCAGCCTGTCACTAAACCAGGGTCGTCCCACCACCCCCTGCAGCCTGTCACTATACCAGGGTCATCCTCACCTCACCCCCTGCAGCCAGTCACTATACCAGGGTCGTCCTCACCTCACCCCCTGCAGCCGGTCACTATACCAGGGTCGTCCTCACCTCACCCCCCTGCAGCCGGTCACTATACCAGGGTCGTCCTCACCTCACCCCTGCAGCCAGTCACTATACCAGGTCGTCCCACCTCACCCCCTGCAGCCAGTCACTATACCAGGGTCGTCCTCACCTCACCCCCTGCAGCCGGTCACTATACCAGGGTCTCCTCCCTCACCCCCCCCTGCAGCCTGTCACTATACAGGGTTCATCCTCACCTCACCCCCCTGCAGCCTGTCACTATACCAGGGTCATCCTCACCTCACCCCCCTGCAGCAGTCACTATACCAGGGTCGTCCTCACCTCACCCCCTGCAGCCGGTCACTATACCAGGGTCGTCCTCACCTCACCCCCTGCAGCCGGTCACTATACCAGGGTCGTCCCTCACCTCACCCCCCCTGCAGCCTGTCACTATACCAGGGTCGTCCTCACCCCACCCCCTGCAGCCGGTCACTATACCAGGGTCGTCCTCCCTCCCCCCTGCAGCCTGTCACTATCCAGGGTCATCCTCCACCTACCCCCCTGCAGCCAGTCACTATACCAGGTCGTCCCTACCTCACCCCCCTGCAGCCAGTCACTATACCAGGGTCGTCTCACCTCCCCCTGCAGCATGTCACTACCAGGGTCATCCTCACCTCACCCCCTGCAGCCTGTCACTATACCAGGTCATCCTCACCCCACCCCTGCAGCCGGTCACTATACCCAGGGGTCATCCTCACCTCACCCCCCTGCAGCCGTCACTATACCAGGGTCGTCCTCACCTCACCCCCTGCAGCCGGTCACTGCCGGTCGTCCTCACCTCACCCCCCTGCAGCCGGTCACTATACCAGGGTCGTCCTCACTCACCCCCCCAGCGGTCACTATACCAGGGTCGTCCTCACCTCACCCCCTGCAGCCAGTCACTATACCAGGGTCGTCCTCACCTCACCCCCTGCAGCCGGTCACTATACCAGGGTCGTCCTCACCTCACCCCCTGCAGCCTGTCACTGCCAGGGGTCGTCCTCACCTCACCCCCGCAGCCAGTCATTATAACAGGGTCGTCCTCACCTCACCCCCTGCAGCCAGTCACTATACCAGGGGTCGTCCTCACCTCACCCCCTGCAGCCTGTCACTATACCAGGGTCGTCTCCTACCCCCTGCAGCCTGTCATTATAGGGTCGTCCTCACCTCACCCCCCTGCAGCCAGTCACTATACCAGGTCATCCTCCCCTCACCCCCCCTGCAGCCTGTCCTATACAGGGTCGTCCTCCTCACCCCGCGGCCAGTCATTATAACAGGGGTCGTCCTCACCTCACCCCCCTGCAGCCAGTCACTATACCAGGGTCGTCCTCACCTCACCCCTGCAGCCTGTCACTATACCAGGGTCGTCCTCACCTCACCCCCCGCGGCCAGTCATTATAACAGGGTCGTCCTCACCCTCACCCCCCTGCAGCCGGTCACTATACCAGGGTCGTCCTCACCTCACCCCGCGGCCAGTCACTACCCGGGTCATCCTCACCTCACCCCTGCAGCCAGTCACTATACCAGGGTCGTCTCACCTCACCCCCTGCAGCCGGTCACTATACAGGGGTCGTCCTCACCTCACCCCCCTGCAGCCGGTCACTATACCAGGGTCGTCCTCACCTCACCCCCTGCAGCCGGTCACTATACCAGGGTCGTCCTCACCTCACCCCTGCAGCCTGTCACTCCTCCAGGGGTCGTCTCCACCTCCACCCCCTGCAGCCGGTCACTATACCGGGTCGTCCTCACCTCACCCCGCAGCCAGTCATTATACCAGGGTCGTCCTCACCTCACCCGCGGCCAGTCACTATACAGGGGTCGTCCTCACCTCACCCCCCTGCAGCCTGTCACTATACAGGGTTCGTCCTCCCCACCCCCCCTGCAGCCAGTCACTATACAGGGTCGTCCTCACCTCACCCCCATGGCCAGTCATTATAACAGGGTCGTCCTCCTCACCCACCCGGCCAGTCACTATACAGGGTCGTCCTCACCTCACCCCCTGCAGCCAGTCACTATACCAGGGTCGTCCTCACCCCCTTCAGCCAGTCACTATACCAGGGTCGTCCTACCTCACCCTGCAGCCAGTCACTATACCAGGGGTCGTCCTCACCTCACCCCCCTGCAGCCAGTCACTATACCAGGGTCGTCCTCACCTCACCCCCCGCGGCCAGTCATTGTAACAGGGTCGTCCTCACCTCACCCCCATTCACTCCATAGGGTCGTCCTCCTCACCCCCTGCAGCCAGTCACTATACCAGGGTCGTCCTCACCTCACCCCTGCAGCCAGTCATTATAACAGGGTCGTCCTCACCTCACCCCTGCAGCCTGTCACTATACCAGGGTCATCCTCACCTCACCCCCCTGCAGCCTGTCACTATCAGGTGTCTCCACCTCACCCCCTGCAGCCAGTCACTATACCAGGGTCGTCCTCACCTCACCCCCTGCAGCCTGTCACTATACCAGGGTCATCCTCACCTCACCCCCTGCAGCCAGTCACTATAACAGGGTCGTCCTCAACTCCTCAACCTTCAGGATAAGGTCAACTTCCTCCTCCAGGTAATATTTTTGTTGTTTTCCTGGGTTGGTTAGATTAAGGTAGGGTGAAGGTTAAGTTAGGTTAGGAGTTAGGTTAAGGTTAGGTGAAGGTTTAAGTTTGAGCTAGTTAAGGATTGAGTTAGGCTAGGTTGGGATTAAGGTTAGGTTAGGAGCTAAGGTTAGGTTAAGGTTGGAGTTGGAGTTGGAGTTAAGGTTAAGGCTAGGTTGGTTAGGTTAGGTTAAGGATGGGTTAAGGCTGGGTTGGGTTAGAGTTGGGTTAGGTTGGGATTGGGTTAGGTTAGGTTGAGTTGGGTTAGGTTAAGGTTAAGGCTAGGTTGGGATTGGGTTGTAGTTAGGTTAAGGTTAGATTTAAGTTAGGTTAGGTTAGGTTAAGGTTAGGTTAAGGTTGGGTTAAGGTTAAGGCGGTGGGTTGAGTTAGGAGTTGGGTTAAGGTTAGGTTAAGGTTAGGTTAAGGTTAAGGTTGGGTTAAGTTGAGTTAGAGTTAGGTTAAGGCTAGGTTTGAGTTAAGGTTGGGTTGGGGTTGGTTAGTTAAGGTTAGGTTAAGGTTAGGTTAAGGTTAAGGCTATGTTAGGTTAGGTTAGGTTGGGATTAGGTTACTGTAATACCATTACTACTACAACTCTCCCCCCTCCGACATTAGCAGCCCCAGTCAGTACATAGCCCCTCCTCTTACCCCCCCCCCACCGACCCTCAACACCTGGTCGACGTGCCAAAGTGTCTTGCTGCAATGTGGGCAGAAACACCGACAATCCTGGGGGGCTTAGTAGTAGTAGTAGAACATCAGTAGACAACACAACACAGGGGTCAACACAACACAGGGGTCAACACACAACACAGGGGTCAACACAACACAGGGGTCAACACAACACAGGGGTCAACACAGCACAGGGGTCAACCAACAGAGGTCCACACAGCACAGGGGTCAACACAGCACAGGGGTCAACACAGCACAGGGTCAACACAACACAGGGGTCAACACAACACAGGGGTCCAACACAACACAGGGGTCAACACAACACAGGGTCAACACAGCACAGGGGTCCAACACAGCACAGGGGTCAACACAGCAGAGGGTCAACACAGCACAGGGGTCAACACAACACAGGGGTCAACACAGCACAGGGGTCAACACAGCACAGGGTCAACACAACACAGGGGTTCAACACAGCACAGGGGTCAACACAACACAGGGGTCAACACAACACAGGTCAACACAACACAGGGGTCCAACACAACACAGGGGTTAACACAGCACAGGGTCAACACAGGGGTAACACAACACAGGGTCCAACACATACAGAGGTCAACACAACACAGGGGTCAACACAACACAGGGGTCCAACACAACACAGGGGTCAACACAGCACAGGGGTCAACACAACACAGGGGTCAACACAGCACAGGGGTCAACACAACACAGGGGTCAACACAACACAGGGTTCAACACAACACAGGGGTCAACACAGCACAGGGGTCAAACAGACAGGGTCCAACACAACACAGGGGTCAACACAACACAGGGGTCAACACAGCACAGGGGTCAACACAACACAGGGGTCAACACAACACAGGGGTCAACACAACACAGGGGTCAACACAACACAGGGGTCAACACAACACAGGGGTCCAACACAGCACAGGGTCAACACAACACAGGGGTCCAACACAACACAGGGGTCAACACAACACAGGGGTCAACACAGCACAGGGGGTGTGGGGCGGAGTGGGTGGTCCTAAGTGTAGAAATAGAATAGAGGTGGAGAGGAAGGAAGAGGAGTGGGAGGGTAGATGTTTCGAGTCGAGAGGCGTTCCGTGGTAGGATAGACTGACATGCGCGCCCACTTTTTATTCGTGTGTGTGTGTGTGTGTGTGTGTGTGACTTAGTAGTAGTAGAATGGACCACTGGCAAAACACACACACACACACACACACACACACACACCACACCACCTTCTCTCCTCACTATAACTCTTTCACCTCCTCTCTCTCTTCCTCCCATTCTTTACTCTAATTCCCTCTAATTATCATCATTTATCTAATTCTTACTTAATCTTACTTTCTCTCTTTTAGTCGTGTTCTTTTACGTCGTTTATTATTCTATTTTCTTGTAATTATCTTTCCTCCTTCTTATTATCTTCTATTAATTACTCATCATGGTAAGGGCGCGTGAGCAGTGTGTGTGTATGTATGTATGTATGTATGTATGTATGTATGTATGCATGTATGTATGTATGTATGTATGTGGAACGGATCGAGCTAGACTCTACTTATTGTTATTATTAGTAGTAGTCGTAGTAGTAGTCGTAGTAGTAGTAGTAGTGTAGTAGTAGTCGTAGTAGTAGTAGTAGTCGTAGTCGTAGTAGTAGTCGTAGTCGTAGTCGTAGTAGTAGTAGTAGTCGTAGTAGTAGTCGTAGTAGTAGTAGTAGTCGTAGTCGTAGTAGTAGTAGTAGTCGTAGTATCATCATCATCATCATTTTTGTATCACTATTATCATTATTATTATTATATTCATTTCCCACTCTTTCATTCTTTCTATTCAAGTTTATTAATTTCTTCTTCTTCCTCTTCTTCTTCTTCCTCTACTTCCTCTTCTAGTTCCTCTTCTTCTTCCTCCTCTTCTTCTTCTTCTTCCTCCTTCCTCTTCTAGTTCCTCTTCTTCTTCCTCCTCTTCTTCTTCTTCCTCTACTTCTTCCTCCTCTTCTTCTGCCTCCTCTTCTTATTCTTCCTCTTCTTCTTCTTCTTCTTCCTTTTCTTCTTCCTCCTCTACTTCTTCCTCCTTCTTCCTCCTCTTCTTCTGCCTCCTCTTCTTCTTCTTCCTCCTCTACTTATTCCTCTTCTCTTCTTCCTCCTCCTCTTCTTCTCCTCACTCTTCCTCTCCTTTATCAGGTTTATGTCACAAAAGTTTACACTTACATTACTCAAAGTTTTATCGTCTGTTTCAGTTTTCTTTTATTTTTATATTTTTTTTTTTGCTTTGTTTTTGATGAAATGTTGACGGACTTACAGACGCCGGAGAGTTATTGTTCTTATTTCTTCCTCTTGTTCTTTGTCTTCTTCTTCCAGCAATACCGTAACTTCG
>NW_024742338.1:2001856-2033614 GCF_018991925.1 Homarus americanus
CAAGTCAATCATATTTCTGTAAATGTTATTGACAAAGAAGTTTACTCGTGGTTTAACAGTTAGGAGAGATGTAGACTATATTAATGTTATCTCAGAATACAGCCACGACTCTCACTAGAGAGAGAGAGAGAGAGAGAGAGAGAGAGAGAGAGAGAGAGAGAGAGTGCTCCCTTCCAATACAGTGTTCAGGGATCATCCGTGAAGGATTGCTTCCTTGAGATCTCTGGACACGCCCGTTGACTCGACTATTAATACGCCATTCCATCGGTAACAAACTAATTCTCTATACCACAAACACAATTTTCAATGTATCAGTCCTTCAGGAAAACTGAAGTCCAACATCCTATTGTTTTATTTTTTAATATTCCATCGCAGAGACTAGTGTGTGGTAGCCGGGAGCATTAGCATACTTCTCAAACATATTTGAAACAGTAGAAGTTAAACGCCGTAAATAACTCCTGGATGGTGTTCAGTACAGACCGCTCATACTTGTGAGCGATATGTAACGGAAAGAACTAACGTGACTCAGGGAGTACCGTCGTCACAGTCGCTAAACATCAGGAACGAATAAAGTTGGCAACAGTGGCAGCGGAGCTTACCATAGACGTTCAGTGTGTGGGAGTACTCTGTAGCTTCCCATCGACAGTGTGAGACAGACCTTACTGAAAATGCTAAAGGTTCGTGAAAGTTGTGTGTTGATACGTGTGTGAGGGAGGGTGTCGGTCCATACCAGTGTAGAGTGTTTGGTGTGAAACTACTGTAGGTGACCGTGACGACACCAACACTTAACCATTTAACTGTTGACTCAGAAGATTTACCACCTACCAGGATACAACCAATAGGCAGCGTCACCACCGTGTTGACGTTGTAAGCCATCACGGCAAGTCCTCCTCCACTTAAGAATATATTCCCTTACACCAACATCGTGAAATTAATTAATTCGGTGATATTACCTCATAATTATTTATTTGGATGTTGTTACCGTTACATCTTAGATGAATTTAGTTGGCGTCTAATTTATTAAGCTGACTTTTAATTTTATTTTTTAATTACACACAACAACAAAAACTTATGCCATAATCATTTACTTGTGTCTATTATTATTAAATTGTTGCTTTAGGATCTTACTGTTTAGTTCAAGTGAACGGACTGAGTCAGGATATCATTGTCATGTTTAGGAACAATAGAGAAGATAATAATATATTTATTATTACATTTTCTCGGGAAATAAAAATGATATGCATATATTAGTAATCATCTAAGCAAACAAAAGTCATTATAAGAAGTTACAAACATTTATATAAAAGATAAAGTGTGCAGTGATATTACTGGAACATGATAGGAGTATATTTAGCCTAAAAATGTGCGACATACTATCTCACAACCGTGAAATAAAGCAATACATAATAGAAATTCAGGGTGTTGGGGCGATGAACGTCTTTTACACACACACCTCAACTCCTATGGCTATAATCATAGCATAAAGCTCTTTATATATAATTACTATTGTATTAACTGGAGATATATTGAAGGTTATAGTGGGAATTAACAGACATAACAGGTACAGTTTAGTGCTGATTTTATTTAACAGGCCATTAGGGTTTTCATGTATTTCATCCGTGATTCAGTGAATATAAGTCAACTTTTGTCAGTATTCAGCCATAAAGAAAATGTTTCGTAACATTCAGTTAACAAAGTGTGTGTCAACATTGCAGATATCGTGGCTGGTGGTGGTAGTGGCTGTGGTGGTGTTGGTGGCGGATGCAGGTGACGGACGTCAACATTCCTCCTTCAATATGGTTGGATCATCCTGGCATCAAGACTCGTCCAAATCCTTTCATCTTCCCAATATGACCAGTGAAAACTTGCCCAACAACACCAACAACTACGTTAACAACAGCGACAACCACGTCACCAGTCTCTGGTACCACGACAACTTCTACAGTTTAACAGACAAAAACGGTACTATCCATAAGTTGTTGAACAAAAGCATCGGCACAGGCATCCTGGACAAGGCGTTGGATTACTTGTTTAACAAGCTGGGTACAAGCTACGGCGGCGGGCAGGATGATGCCCACCTGGGCCACCACCGACTTACTCCCACCTGGTATGACCTTCTATATTTTATATCATATCTACAACGGTGAAGCTTGTCTTGTCGTTCTTGGTATGTGTGGAAGAGTGACCCAACGCCCTCAACTGTGCTCTTCATTTCCTCTTATCTCATCATATCACATTTTATTTTCAGCAGAAAACTTCCTAAAGTATGAGAGTATCTAAAGGTTATTTCTGTCGTCTTTACCACGAAGCAAAAGTTTAGAAATACTCAAAGTTTATCAACTGAGCCACGAAGTTTATATTTACTCTACACCAGCTTCCATTATCTTGTTCCTATATAACTGTTTTATAGAAGGTTTTTATAACGTGTATAAGAGTTATTAGTGTTATCGGTCTTCTAGAGTTCCATTATATTTGTCTTGCCTCTCTGGTACATTATTTCCCTAGATCTAAATAAACTCAGGTGTAGGTCTACGTACCTTTCCCTCGACTTGTCTGTAAATGATCTTAACTTCCACCAATTGTTCTTAACCTTCCATCCAATAGTCTATAGTTTACATTACTATTGTGGAGCAAAAGTTAGATTCCTCTAAAATTCCCAAATTTGTTTCTATTCACTTTGTTAATCCTTCCACCTCCAGAAATATTAATCTGTCGTGAATTGGAGTTGGCAATAAAAAGTATTATGTTATCTAAGGAAGGGTATTAAGAGTTGAAAGTTCTGACTGGAGGATACATAACTCTGGTGGTCAGTTTGTCTCTGTTTATGAGTTTGGTCTTATTTGGGTTCTGTGTGTATCTGTTTTAGAGCTTGTGACAAGCTCATCTGTTTTCTGGATATGATTATCTTGGTTTCTAAATTCATCTGGGAGGTGAGAGTAAGTCCCTGGCTGAGGTCACGACGTCCAGTGCTCACCATACACAGATAAGACACCATCGTGTCCAGAGGCTCTTATCATTTTCATATTTTTTAAGGATGCTGTAATTTATTCTAAAGTATTCTCACTGTCTTCATATAATATTATATTTCCTTGTATTTCTATATCAGGAGTACAGTTTACATTTAGTAACACTGACAAATATCCTTTACTTTTAATGTTTATTCAAATGTGTTCAAGCAGTAATATTCCAGATTTATCTTTTCTTGTTTCATTAAATTCCTTTGATCATCTTCTGTAACTTTTTCATATAATGTATAGGATTTTTTTATTTGTCGCTCATGAAGTCTTCCCTGAGTTCTCCCACTAGTCTAAAACAGATTTCATTCTTAGTTTGTTTGGTTTTTATAAAATCGACAATAATTTTAGAAGTCTCATAATTATTGTAACTTTGATTCTACTGAGCCTCGTTTTAGCCACAATGTAATTACTTTAATTTTTTTCTTTGACTATATTCACTACAGTTTTTTCCACCAAACAGTCAGTTTCATTTTGTCCCGTAGGTGTGTCTAACTTTAACTATTTCCTCTGCAAGGCCGTTAAAGAAAAGGGGCATTTATGGAGCATCATGCCCATGTTGAGCATTGTAGTGAAACTCAAAAGGTGGTTTATTCCCCGTAAAAAAGATCAGGTCTCTGTTCCATACCTGATGAAGAACATTACCTCAAGCCTTAACTGTATTATTAATGTACAATTATGGTAAGGGTCCTGGTGGATGTTATGTAAGCTTTCTGTCAGTACCTGAAGCTCTATTATTCAATCGTGTAATACATTTACACTGATGTTTCGTCAATACAATAGAGCAAGTTTTGAAGCATTTCTTCTTTTCCTCACACAGGCATCAGAAGAGTGAAGAAGTGGAAGACGATGGTTACTACGGACGCAGCTACAGGAGTTATCAAGATGGTAACTCGTATTTAAGTATGAGAAATACTCGTGTGTGTAAGAACTCCCTGGGTATCGTCCTTGGAAATTGTCTCAATATTCAAACCACCTTCGCTATCGCCGCCTTGGCCATCCTCCTTCAGTTGGCCATGTCCTACACAGTCTCCTCCCTTTGCTCCGACGACGGCGACAACGACATACCAGCTGTTAGAAACAAAAACTATATCAATATTACTATATCGGAAGGAAGTCAAACTCAGAATCAGGATCAGGAACAGGAACAGGATCAATATCAGTACCAAGACCAGAGTCAATATCAGTACCAAGAGCAGAGTCAAGAACAGAGTCAAGAGCAGTATCAAGAACAATCTCAGGATCAGGAGCAATATCAATCTCAGTATCAATATCAATCTGCTCCTAGAGCCCTAGACGGTCGGAATTCACGACGCCGTCGTTCAGATCAGCTCGAAGACGGAGGGGAAATATTTGACTATGAGGATCTGTATGATGACCTCGACCATGATCTGTTTCCAATAAAGAAGAAACCTACAGGGCCATCACGTGATCGTCTTAGTCTGTCATCTCAGAGTAAAGATAAAGACCAGCAAGAAGGTCAGAGTCACAGAGGATTTGACCTACTGACTCCGCTGACAGAATGGTTAATGTGGCCGACGTGGCAGACAATGTTCCGGAACTTTAGGGAGTCTCGCCTTTTATTGAATTCAAATTATTGTTCAGGACTTAGATCATTTGTCAGTGGTTAAGTCTTATTGTGTGTTATTACCGTCATTGTCAGAATACAGAGGCTGATGAAGGTGTGTCGTCTTCACGCACTGTGTTGTACTTGCTGGTATATAACGTATTTGCTTTTCTTTGCATAGTTATCTTATGTATTGGGTCCTGAGCTTCTTATCATTTTGATCTAAATGTTTAAATAATCATTTCTTAGAGATAATATTTTAATGTATACTGTTAGCATAAGGAGCTTGGAGTTATTCACGCAATATTGTATTAATGTTATTTATCATATTGAGACTTTATTACTTCATGTGTTTTAGATCTAATGATGAAAAACTATATTACCAAAACGTCACCAAATCATTATATTGCTGTTTAACTTGTGTTTACAAATTTCTCGCCTAAATCTAAATTTATCTAATTTAAAGTCATTGTTACGAGTTCGCTCCTGGTTAGATATAAATACTTTTGTTAAATACTCTTTGTTTAACCCTGCCTTCCATTTATACACCTCAATAATATCGCCCATCATGCCCTCTACCTCTCTCGAGGGAGTGCAAATTCAGATGCTTTAATCTGTCTCTATACTCAAGGTTCCTCACACCCGGGATTAGTCTTGTCATCCTCCTCTGTATGCTTTCTCGGGATTCTGTATCCATCCTGTCATACGGTGATCAAAACTGAAGCGCATAATCCAAGTGAGGTCTCCATTATATGAAGAACATTATATGGGGTAACAATAGTCCTTCCACCTTGAGCCATGCCAATACAAAACTGGGGCTAAGACCTTCAGTACGTGCAATATCTTTC
The DNA here is from genome assembly GCF_018991925.1 of Homarus americanus. Classification (NCBI taxonomy): domain Eukaryota; kingdom Metazoa; phylum Arthropoda; class Malacostraca; order Decapoda; family Nephropidae; genus Homarus; species Homarus americanus. The sequence goes on from NW_024742338.1 coordinate 2,007,286, forward strand.
CACTATTTTAGCCAATAAAATCACGCATAGACAATAACATCAATATAATCAGCCAATCAGGAATCTACAAGCTTAGTTATCCAAACAAGAAGTCAACCCCTCCCTAGAAAATAAAGTATTGACTGTACCATCAATAGAATTAAAATAATTCTTTAATTAACCAAAATAATTCTGGCGGCGTGTTTAGGCCCAGTTGAACATAATAACATTCCAGTTGCACAACGGCTGTACTTTATGCCTGATCGTGTTATTTCCTGAATATTTAAGGCATATCCCAAATAAGATGGCAAATCATTGCTAAGGCTCAAGCAGACTACGGCTTTGTTATGTCACGTCACAGTGAGAGGAGATTAAGGCTTCCCCCTTAAGGTACACGGGGCAGTGCTGAGCTCCCAGCGATAGACTGGGAAAAGGTCGATGTGCAAGACAGTGGTTCTCAACCGAGTGCCTCAGGTAATGTGCATCAGTGTGGCGAATGTCGCTTCTTAATGTGACCAAAAATATCATGTGACCAGAGATTGTGACCAATAAGTCCGTAGTGTGGCCGATATCAAATGGTGCAGCAAACTAACGTAATTATAAGAAAAAACTATTCCAATATTGTTTGAATTATGTAAGAACATTCATGCATCAAGACAGTAGCTGGTGAGTTAAGAGGAACGCGACAATGACCGCGGCCACCCATCCCCGGGGACAACTACTGTACGGTACAAGGTGCTGCTACTGTCCTATTACTCAAGGTTTATACGTTGGTAGCGAGTTATTGCTTCCATGATTACTTTGTATATCTATAACAATAAAAATATAGTTACAAGACGTGTTCAGACTTCTGGGCCACTGTGTATAAAGACGAGTACTTAACTGTACTACTAAAGCTTGGTTTCGGTGACCATCATTGACTATGACTAAAACAGTTGAACCTCGATTTATTGTGGTTGAAAACAAACAGCAAAAAACTCCATTACAAAGATCAGGTCTTTAGAACACTCATGTGTAAAGCCTTGGTGATAGTCAGGCTCATGTTAATAAACTGATCAAAGTGTTGTGTTTAAATATTATTATCATTTACATTTTTTTTTTCAAAAGTTTTATAGTTTTGAAATATACTGATAGAAAAGGTGATGTTCATAGGAAAATCTATTTAATAAAACAATCTAGATTCTCAGTTCTATTCTCTACTCCTTTAGTCTTGCACAAATCTACACAAATATAAAGTGAGGTTCACATAGTTCCCAGGTGACCTGTGACCACTGTAGGAATAAAGTATTGGAGGTGATGTTAAACTCAAGACAGTATCGCTGCACCTCATTCATAAACTCGTCTTCAAAAAATGTTGCAGTTACCAAAGTCTTTAGTTTTGATCTGTAGTAAAGTGGTCGAGTATGTTGACTGAGACGTTATAAGGATCAGGGATTCTTGGATAGTATACTTGTAATGATTTACTTACACAGTTATCCTAAGAGTTGCCACGCAACAAGAGTGTTAACTTATTTTTCGCTGCCTAGAAGACAATTTGATCAAATATTGGCCCAACACTGAACCACTGATTAAGAACCTTTTAGTGTGGAGCAGGAGTGGTATTTGTAGCTCCATATTCACAGTTAAATATTTGATCAGAAAATTTGACACAATTTGGACTTATTTGGTGAATCTGTCAGGACTTCGGGTCTGGATTATATTCGCTTAGGGAACAGCCTAAAGTTAAGGATAACAAGACTGCAAAGATCAAGTTTGTTAATGATGTCAGAGGTTCTCTTTTTTCCTCCAACGCGACGCGACGCCTCAGAGGTGAGTGTTGGAACACTACCCATCCATCCGTCTGTCCGCCTTGTGAGAGTGACAACTAGAAGTAATGAGAAGAAACACCGAATAAATCTATCATGTGGATGTGTTGCTAAATATGTTGTTATTTGGTTTAAGAAGGTAATATTCATTATACCTGGTCACTTCCTTAGTGAGTGAGCAAGTCAATCATATTTCTGTAAATGTTATTGACAAAGAAGTTTACTCGTGGTTTAACAGTTAGGAGAGATGTAGACTATATTAATGTTATCTCAGACTACAGCCACCACTCTCACTAGAGAGAGAGAGAGAGAGAGAGAGAGAGAGGGAGAGAGAGAGAGAGAGAGAGAGAGAGAGAGAGAGAGTGCTCCCTTCCAACTCAGTGTTCAGGGATCATCCGTGAAGGATTGCTTCCTTGAGATCTCTGTACACGCCCGTTGACTCGACTATTAATAATCCATTCCATCGGTAACAAACTAATTCTCTATATCACAAACACAATTTTCAATTTATCAGTCCTTCAGGAAAACTGAAGTCCTACATCCTATTGCTTTATTTTTTAATATTCCATCGCAGAGACTAGTGTGTGGTAGCCGGGAGCATTAGCATACTTCTCAAACATGTTTCAAACAGTAGAAGTTAAACGCCGTAAATAACTCCTGGATGGTGTTCAGTACAGACCGGTTTATACTAGAGAGCCATATGTAACGGAAAGAACTAACGTGACTCAGGGAGTACCGTCGTCAAAGTCGCTAAACATCAGGAACGAATAGAGTTGGCAACAGTGGCAGCGGAGCTTACCATAGACGTTCAGTGTGTGGGAGTACTCTGTAGCTTCCCATCGACAGTGTGAGACAGACCTTACTGAAAATGCTAAAGGTTTGTGAAAGTTGTGTGTTGATACGTGTGTGAGGGAGGGTGTCGGTCCATACCAGTGTAGAGTGTTTGGTGTGAAACTACTGTAGGTGACCGTGACGACACCAACACTTAACCATTTAACTGTTGACTCAGAAGATTTACCACCTACCAGGATACAACCAATAGGCAGCGTCACCACCGTGTTGACGTTGTAAGCCATCACGGCAAGTCCTCCTCCACTTAAGAATATATTCCCTTACACCAACATCGTGAAATTAATTAATTCGGTGATATTACGTCATAATTATTTATTTGGATGTTGTTACCGTTACGACATCTTAGATGAATTTAGTTGGCGTCTAATTTATTAAGCTGACTTTTATTTATTTTTAGATTACACACAACAAAAACTTATGCCATAATCATTTACTTGTGTCTATTATTATTAAATTGTTGCTTTAGGATCTTACTGTTTAGTTCAAGTGAACGGACTGAGTCAGGATATCATTGTCATGTTTAGGAACAATAGAGAAGATAATAATTTATTTATTATTGCATTTTCTCGGGAAATAAAAATGATATGCATATATTAGTAATCATTTAAGTAAACAAAAGTCACTATAAGAAGTTACAAAGATTTATATAAAAGGTAAAGTGTGCAGTGATATTACTGGAACATGATAGGAGTATATTTAGCCTAAAAATGTGCGACATACTATCTCACAACCGTGAAATAAAGCAATACATAATAGAAATTCAGGGTGTTGGGGCGATGAACGTCTTTTACACACACACCTCAACTCGTATGGCTATAATCATAGCATAAAGCTCTTTATATATAATTACTATTGTATTAACTGGAGATATATTGAAGGTTATAGTGGGAATTAACAGACATAACAGGTACAGTTTAGTGCTGATTTTATTTAACAGGCCATTAGGGTTTTCATGTATTTCATCCGTGATTCAGTGAATATAAGTCAACTTTAGTCAGTATTCAGCCATAAAGAAAATGTTTCGTAACATTCAGTTAACAAAGTGTGTGTCAACATTGCAGATATCGTGGCTGGTGGTGGTAGTGGCTGTGGTGGTGTTGGTGGCGGATGAAGGTGAGGGACGTCAACATTCCTCCTTCAATATGGTTGGATCATCCTGGCATCAAGACTCATCCAAATCCTTTCATCTTCCCTATATGATCAATGAAAACTTGCCCAACAACACCTACAACTACGTTAACAACAGCGACAACCACGTCACCAGTCTCTGGTACCACGACAACTTCTACAGTTTAACAGACAAAAACGGTACCATCCATAAGTTGTTGAACAAAAGCATCGGCACAGGCATCCTGGACAAGGCGTTGGATTACTTGTTTAACAAGCTGGGTACAAGCTACGGCGGCGGGCAGGATGATGCTCACCTGGGTCACCACCAACTTACTCCCACCTGGTATGACCTTCTATATTTTATATCATATCTACAACGGTGAAGCTTGTCTTGTCGTTCTTGGTATGTGTGGAAGAGTGACCCAACGCCCACAACTGTGCTCTTCATTTCCTCTTATCTCATCAAATCACATTTTATTTTCAGCAGAAAACTTCCTAAAGTATGAGAGTAACTAAAGGTTATTTCTGTCGTCTTTACCACGAAGCAAAAGTTTAGAAATACTTAAAGTTTATCAACTGAGCCACGAAGTTTATATTTACTCTACACCAGCTTCCATTATCTTGTTCCTATATAACTGTTTTATAGAAGGTTTTTATAACGTGTATAAGAGTTATTAGTGTTATCGGTCTTCTAGAGTTCCATTATATTTGTCTTGTCTCTCTGGTACATTATTTCCCTAGATCTAAATAAACTCAGGTGTAGGTCTACGTACCTTTCCCTCGACTTGTCTGTAAATGATCTTAACTTCCACCAATTGTTCTTAACCTTCTATCCAATAGTCTATAGTTTACATTACTATTGTGGAGCAAAAGTTAGATTCCTCTAAAATTCCCAGATTTGTTTCTATTCACTTTGTTAATCCTTCCACCTCCAGAAATATTAATCTGTCGTGAATTGGAGCTGGCAATAAAAAGTATTATGTTATCTAAGGAAGGGTATTAAGAGTTGAAAGTTCTGACTGGAGGATACATAACTCAGGTGGTCAGTTTGTCTCTGTTTATGAGTTTGGTCTTATTTGGGTTCTGTGTGTATCTGCTTTAGAGCTTGTGACAAGCTCATCTGTTTTCTGGATATGATTATCTTGGTTTCTAAATTCATCTGGGAGGTGAGAGTAAGTCCCTGGCTGAGGTCACGACGTCCAGTGCTCACCATACACAGATAAGACACCATCGTGTCCAGAGGCTCTTATCATTTTCATATTCTTTAAGGATACTGTAATTTATTCTAAAGTATTCTCACTGTCTTCATATAATATTATATTTCCTTGTATTTCTATATTAGGAGTACAGTTTACATTTAGTAACACTGACAAATATCCTTTACTTTTAATGTTTATTCAAATGTGTTCAAGCAGTAATATTCCAGATTTATCTTTTCTTGTTTCATTAAATTCCTTTGATCATCTTCTGTAACTTTTTCATATATAATATATAGGATTTTTTTTATTTGTCGTTCATGAAGTCTTCCCTGAGTTCTCCCACTAGTCTAAAACAGATTTCATTCTTAGTTTGTTTTGTTTTTATAAAATCGTCAATAATTTTAGAAGTCTCATAATTATTGTAACTTTGATTCTACTGAGCCTCGTTTTAGCCACAATGTAATTACTTTAATTTTTTCTTTGACTATATTCACTACAGTTTTTTCCACCAAACAGTCAGTTTCATTTTGTCCCGTAGGTGTGTCTAACTTTAACTATTTCCTCTGCAAGGCCGTCAAAGAAAAGGGGCATTTATGGAGCATCATGCCCATGTTGAGCATTGTAGTGAAACTCAAAAGGTGGTTTATTCCCCGTAAAAAAGGTCAGGTCTCTGTTCCATTCCTGATGAAGAACATTACCTCAAGCCTTTACTGTATTATTAATGTACAATTATGGTGTGGGTCCTGGTGGATGTTATGTAAGCTTTCTGTCAGCACCTGAAGCTTTATTATTCAATCGTGTAATACATTTACACTGATGTTCCGTCAATACAATAGAGCAAGTTTTGAAGCATTTCTTCTTTTCCTCACACAGGCATCAGAAGAGTGAAGAAGTGGAAGACGATGGTTACTACGGACGCAGCTACGGGAGTTATCAAGATGGTAACTCGTATTTAAGTATGAGAAATAATCGTGTGTGTAGGAACTCACTGGGTATCGTCCTTGGAAAGTGTCTCAATATCCAAAACTCTTTCGCCGTCGCCGCCGTGGCCATCCTCCTCCAGTTGGCCTTGTCCTACTCCGTCTCGTCCCTCTGCACCGACGACGACGACACCGAGTCAGAATTTACTAACACAAACTATATCAATATCAACATCTTGGAAGGAAGTCAAACACAGGTTCAGGCTCAGGATCAATATCAAGACCAGGAACAAGACCAGGAACAATACCAGAGTCAAGATCAGGACCAGTATCAGGATCAATATCAGGATCAATCTCAGGATCAGTATCAGGAACAAGATCAATCTCAGTATCAGTATCAATCTCAATCTGCTCCTAGAGCCCTAGACGGTCGGAATTCACGACGCCGTCGTTCAGATCAGCTCGAAGACGGAGGGGAAATATTTGACTATGAGGATCTGTATGATGACCTCGACCATGATCTGTTTCCAATAAAGAAGAAACCTACAGGGCCATCACGTGATCGTCTTAGTCTGTCATCTCAGAGTAAAGATAAAGACCAGCAAGAAGGTCAGAGTCGCAGAGGCTTTGACCTACTGACTCCGCTGACAGAATGGTTAATGTGGCCGACGTGGCAGACAATGTTCCGGAACTTTAGGGAGTCTCGCCTTTTATTGAATTCAAATTATTGTCCAGGACTTAGATCATTTGTCAGTGGTTAAGTCTGATGGGGGCACAGAAAACTGGAATCTGGACTTTGGTGTAAGTTTAGTCCTGATTTTAAGCGTTATTTTGAGAATATTTGTTCACAAAGGGAGTCAGTGGCTGAGATGGAGAGATATAAGGTCTTATGAGCTGTTTTCAAGCTCTTGGACTAGTGTGAGGTTTTGTACTTAGCCTTATTTAGCAGGTAAATATCGCTGGTCCGGGACCTACCACTCCTGGCCGAGGGTGAGGCATTCCCTCGAACTTACTATGGAAAATCCGTAGTTAGCTGATGACATTTTGGCGTAATTGCCAGTGTTACCACAACAGCGTCATGTGGTCTCTGGCTCTTCGATTGTTCAAAAATCCTCACCATAGATATCCCAAAGAACACTCGATCTTTTGGCGATCTTCCGTACAGAGGTGAATAAGAATAAAATTAATATCTAGATCTTTACAACAGAAACTTCAGAAAAGGCAAGTACGGTGATTCTGTCTGGTATCCCAATGAATAAAAGGACGACTGTACAGTAACTGCTTTGATATGTAAAGGAACTACCACAGCAGTAGCTTGTGCCTGGCCATAAGCAAGGCGCTGTCCATCGCAGCATTGGCACTCCTGTTGCAGTTCATTCTCTGCTTCTCTGTTACTTTCTTCCGTGACACGAGCTCTAGCGACGGCGGGGGTTCGCTCAACCGTTTTAACAATATTATTCTCGCTATCCAAAAATGGAAACATCTTCACGATCGGCCCTTCACAAAGCCAGGACCAAGAACACCCTCAAGACCAATTCCAGTTCAATGAGGACTTTCAACAACGGCATAATGATTCAATTTATACACTGACTCGTCGTTGTCTTCAGATCATCATGGAGAGGGAATATTTTACTTGGGGTATGACTGAGAATCTCTACGAGGACCTTGACCATGAACTGTTTCCACTACTGGCAACATCTAATGACTCAACTTGTGCTCGTTTTAAGCTGTTTGACGAGAGTAAAGATGGAAGCCAGAATCAAGGATGGGATCTTGGTGGTGTGTTCGGGTGTGATCTGTTGGTTACGGTGAAGAAGAGTGTTTTAGGTAGTGTCCAGGGCTTTAGGTGAGTCTTGCTTCTACACAAGTTCCAAGGTTTGTCCAGCACTAAGACGGTTCGTCACAGGTTAAATCTGACTCCCATTTATCATATTTGAGTAATAAAATAATCAAAAGCAAATATTATTAAATATATTCGGTTAATTAAGTATTCACAAAGTTTATATTGTGTGGTATTTTAACCATCGATTTTACACTTACAATATGTATCAAATTCTTCATGTACTTCGCTGACAATTATTAATGTTATAACGAACTGGTTGATGGACGACTGACCATGACTCCTGTTCCTTAAGCGATCTAGATAAGCTTAGCCAAGGCGAAAGACGAGGCTACTGATCAACCCAACGAGCACTACACAAAAGTGATGCCCCATTAACCCTGACTGGCCGCAGAATTGAACTCAAGCCTCTTTCTGGGCAAGCCTCTAGAGTAAACGATTCTAAAGGGTTAGTAACTTAACCATGGAGACTACTTAGTATATTGATGCAGCTGTCGTATATTGTATATATGAATATATGATGTATAAAAGCCATATTCAACCCAGATATATATATTGATAGATACTGTATATAGATAGATATTTATTCAGTAAACAATCATATACTTTTACATTGATTTAGCCTGTATATTAGCAATATAGACATACAATATATATATATTGTTACGAACCCCTCCACCAATTGTCATGATCTACCTACCCAGCACCACGAGCAACGCCATCTAGGGACGAGACACGAGTATGACTCGTCTTAGTTACCACTCCGGGGTTTCCCTTCTCCATATCCTGGTTGTTGTGTCACTTCCTCCAAGTCTTCTTTGTCAGCTCGAGTTCGAGGAGAGAGCACTACACTCTGGGAAGTGACCACAGGATCATCTATCCTCTAAACCTACGGCACAGTGACTACCTACCGTCTTCTCCAATACTCAGCCTTGCTCGTCAGCCATCTCAGCTCCTCACTTAAGTATTTGTAATCTTGTATTGCCTCTCCCACCTCCACCTTGCTTCACGATTGTTTTATGTTGTATTAATATGTATATACTGTTAATGTTTAGGTTAAGTATGGTTAAGGGTAATTTATAGGAAGCTGATTATTTTGTTAAGGAATTCATGGTACTTTATTATACACAACGAAAACTCACATCCTTTGTCTACCCTTTTATAGTCCGATTCGACCAGGTATAGCCAATAAAACTAGCATAAGCTAATATCCAGTATTCACCTTTGTTTAGACTTGGACTAATCAATAACTAGAAATCCACAGAGGTAGACGTATTAATATGTGGTTATATACTGTATATCAACTGAAACATTGCATTTAGGTTAGGTTGGGTTAGGTTAACAATTTTTAGGTAATATCAAGATAAGTAAGGTTTTAAGTAAAGGTAAAGTTATTAAGTTAAGTATGGTTGCTTGGTTGAGTAAGGTTGTAAGGTCAAGTAAGGTCATTTGTGTTAAGGCCCGTCAATCATATTTGATGTTATTGTTTTTTCATATTATTCAAAATTTGACACACAGACACACACACACACACACACACACAGACACACACACACACAGACACACACACAGACACAGACACACACACACACACACACACGCACACATATTTCTCAGAATTATGAATTGTAGAGTTGTCTGTAAATTAAAATATATAAAATATATACAGACTAGTCAAAACATAACTATTCGTCAAAATTCTGGGAAAATAACTCATAATTTTCCGTCAATAATCTGGAATATCTTCATGTGAGGGGAAATGTTTCTTGAATACCAGCAGTAGCATTTTTTATTGTTATTTATTTCTTCTCCGTCCTTTCTTTTATTAATTCGTTTCTGCAAGTGTCGTGTTAGTCATTACGTCTCTCTCTCTCTCCAAAAAGTATCTTTACAGAAGGGATCAATGAATTTCAAAATGAACACTGCGACCCCTGTTGTCTCGGTCGGGTCATGACACTCCTACGTCCGTTGTGTCATATTGCTTACATTAAAATCGTGAAGATATTTTATGGAGCGAGTGTTTACATCAAGCATACCATCAGAGATTCACAAAGTCAGCAACACAGAGAGAGTAGTTTATTGGATGACAGGAAATGGTAAAAAATTATGTTGTGTTTGTCAATGTTGTAAACAGAGCGTAGGGGAGCTAGAATACAATAGTTGTATTACACGCAAGTAACATAGGTATATTCTGATTTACAAACAATGCCTCACTAGTCGGGTATTGTTGGTATATGGAGGTCCGCCTTCTGTATGGACTGATGAGATGTATCATGATTTATTATAGTTTATTCTCAGATCAGAAGCAAATGTGTAAATTATAATAACATCAGAAAATAGATCAAATGTGTTTTGTATTTTTTTAGTAATTGTGTATATTTATTTTTTGTTAGTTGTATATTAAACTATTATATATTTATTGAAAACTTTATAATTATATTTTTTCTCTCCCTATCATCGTGTGTGACCGACTTGCTAAAACTATAGAAATAATGAAAAAAAACTGGATAAAAAAATGAGGTTTATGAAAGATGAAGATAATACAGAAAAAAAAAGTTAAACCCCAAAATATGAACGACATACTGGTGAAGGCAGGAAAGAATTTGAAAGGAAGATCAGAGAGATTTGCAGGAGTAACCACGCTAAATTGGCTGAACCACACGCACACACGCTAGTATTAATGTAGTACGTAGATGATGTAAAATAATTGGGAAATCTACTTGCTCCAATAATAGCATGGAGAAATAAACACTAAATAGATCTACAAGTGAAAATAGACTTTTTTTGTAATGGTTTGCTGGAAATCATCATGCAAAGATACAGCACAACCCATGGCCAAGGTGTTGATTATGGTGAGCCACGGTACTGGGCAGGGAGACGCGGACTGACCCACAAATTATCAGCGAGGGAGACGACACAGTTCTGAGATGAGATGAGCCAACCCTCAATGTCAGATACTATACTACTGTATACGTCTAAGATGGGCTGACCAATTAGTATGTGTGTGTGTGTCGGTGTACAATATTAAACCTTAAGATCATTATAAACATGGGGTGATAGTGAGGAGAGAGTGAAGACCCAAGTGGCAAGGTAGAGGTTAGAAGCGGGTTTTTGCTGATCGACTGAAAACCAACCGAAAACCAACCGAGACGTTAACTTCTGCGCCGCTTAAAACAACGCCCACACACACACACACACACACACACGTTTTATTTGCAACAGTCAACCAACTCTGTTCAAATTAGTACCTTTGGTGAGTTACTGACAGACATTTGACAACCATGACTGCTAGGAGCGAATATTTTTGCAACTGCCAGGCATATGACTAACCTTTATAAATTCACCTAGTTGCATTTCTGGTTATATATTTAACCCGCCATTATAAAGAATGATAAATTTCATATAAATATTAAACTTTTTTATCACTATTAGAGATCTAGATGATAATATGGAGTTTATTGTCAGGTACGATATTTTTATTATTATTATTATTATTATTATTATTAGTATGACTACCGTCGCCAGGACCCAGGACCCAGCAGCCTCCGTCCCTCACCCCTCCATCACGTATCGTCTGAGCAATGGGTGAGATCGCTACTGATTCAGAGATATTAGGTTTGTGTGTAGTCTAGTGCGGTTTATAATTTGTAAATTACAGATTAAAAAAAAATGGGTAAAATCAATTAATCTTTCGGGAAACTAAAAATAAAGACGGATAGAATTTGAAATTGAAATGGAAAACATATTTTCAATATTGTTAGAACGAGGACTTGAGAAGCAAGGAATAAAACATTAAAATGAAATAAAAGACATAATATGAAATAGAATGGAATAACTTGCAGGACAAAATAGAACCCGTCTAAAAATGAGAAGAAAAAAGATCGTTAAAGAAAAATGCATAGTAAAGGAACATTGAAGAGGAGGGGATAAAAAAGAGAAAGATTTTGCAAATAGGAAATGGTAGGAGATAAATGTTGACAGGACGCACACATACACGCACAAATACACACACATACAAACACGCACACACACACACACGCACACACATACACACACACACACACACACACACACGTACGCACATGCACACATACACACATAAACACGCACATGCACACATACACCCTCTTCACTAAACACGTATAAATGTGGTGATGAGGAGGGTGAGTCTTTGTTGCGAGTGGCCGTTCAGTCAAGACCAATAACTGACAAACCACAGTCACCACGCACACCACCCGAGGCCACGACACCGGCCGTCCGCCACCCACCACGACACTATCACACTGTACCATTCTATCTTTTCCTCAACTTTGTCTCAATAACTTCACTTGTTGAAGGCCAAGATAAAGAAAATGCCAAAAGCTTCGTTTCACCCTGAGTCGTGTATCACAAGGTCACTTTGCCTGACAATATGCCGGAAACACACAAGAATGTGACCATACAATAGATGTTAGCAGCCCTTGTCTTGTGTAGAGAACTGTACTCCCTTCTATGCTGGGTCTCTCTGTGCTAAATAAATTCGTATGAAGTTAACCTAATCGAATTGTAACATAGTGAAGGGGAAAAGCGGTCATATTGGCATATTTTGGAGTCAGTGTTAATATGTGTGTTGTTTGTGGTGCGTCTATGGGCCTATAAAATCAGGATCATACCGACTTGCACATACACTATACAACACAGCCTACAAAATTATCTGAATGGTCATTTATGTTGACACAGGGTTGATAGCTGGTAGGAAACATATTTAGACCCAGGCAGGCCCAGGCAGGCCCAGGCAGGCCCTAAGGAAGGAATTTATTCTTTTTGTGAATTGCTCTAAAGGATTTTTTTATGTTAATCTCTTCTCTATCGATTTTTTTTAACTGGAAACATTTGCATAAGTAATCTTTCCCCTACGGCTCTAACTCTTTGGAGAAGTTGAGGTGATAGAGCCGCTAAGAAGGTGGGTGACCTTACCAAGTTCACCACTCCCATGACCTTTCGTGGAGAATATGAGGGAGAGAGAGAAGGTTCAGGGATTGAACTTACAAAAGGTCAAGCTCAGTATAGGGTCAGTGGGGAATGCTGGTGAAGCTAACACCCACAACCGCGTAAAGGCGATAAATCCCCAGTGGCTGAACAGTGAGACTTATAGTTTGAATTTATTGTTTGTGATCTGTGGAGTGCGTGTACACTAGTGTGACGGGACAGCTTGGTATCCTGTTACTTTTCATGGACATCTTTGTTTCTAGTTCTTCCTAGATATACAGTACACTAACCTCTGTATACTTCATCCTTATAACAAACTTCAAAGTATTTTTATCATAACTTTGAGAAATATAAAAATGCAGATCCACGTAAATAAATTTTATTGTCAATATAACAAATAATTAATAATATCAAAAGATCATTTAACAGATTCAAAGATAACTTAACAACAGAAGTTGGGGACCTAAGCCATACTATAAACATCTATACACAGATAAACACACACTCTAAACAGTATCTGGAAATCCATATAATATCTTCGTTGACTTACGCAGTGAAGTAATAAATACAGAATAAATATGACTTACATAAAGGAGTGGAGCCAATAGTCAACTATAAATATACCAGTATATGTTATAAAGCCTTAACATCAACTGCCGATATAGAAACCATATATATGTATATTCAAACTTGTGGTGCTTATATCAGTTCTACACCCTGAGGGTGATAATAACTCCTGTATGGTAAAACGCGGAAGGAAAAGGTCATGCAACAGTAACCTTCAAGGGCCAGCGCGACACACCATCACACTTACCCACTCACAAACCCTCTAAGTATTTTACAAGGGTCTGAATTCGATAGGAAGCTAGATTCCCTGAAGGTCTTTGCCACTGTCTGCCACGACGGCCGCACTAACCATTCTCTCAGTGTGGTCAATAGATCATGGCGCCGGGGATCGCGCTCTTCATCATACCTTCTCTCTTCACTGTCAACTGAGACATAGCCTTCACTACCTGATAGATCTGTATAGTCCTCCAGATTAGGAAACAGATCATGGTAAGAAAGTCGAGGGGCTGTCCGAGTATCAGTCCAAATCTCACAGTCATCATTACGTCCCCCCGGACATTCATCTTCATCTTTCTCGGTCGTAAAGTTAAAGACGTGTGTGGTATTGATGTTCAGTATCAAGGGATGGCTGCTGGTCGAGGCAGGACAGATTGACGAGATGGTGAAGGAGACGATGAACTGGAGGAGGATGGCCAAGGCAGCGAGAGTCAGCGCGGTGTGCACATCCAGACACATACCCAGGAAACTACCCAGTGATGTCTTACACACAGACTGCTCGGGTGTACTCACATACCAGTTGTCACCTTGATAACTCCTCCCGGAGCTGTGTCCGTAGTAACCATCGTCTTTAACGCTTTCCTTTTTCTGATGCCTGAATGAGGACATAGGGAAGATGTTATGTAAGTGGGTAACTGCGTCAAAGAAGAGAAATACACCATAATACAGTAAAATTTACGAAAAGCATGAAAAACGGAGAAAATGTTTTACTGAAGAATATACGCCTCAGAAAGGAGGAAAAATAAAAATAAATTATTTAAAGAAAAATTGCTTAACAAATGTTGTACAACGCTACAAGTATTTGCTTCAGTTATATTGACAGAGACATTAGTGAAGTTGTTTTACTTAAGCCTTGCTGCACCCGAGGCTATATTCACGTATTTTACCTCAAATAAAAGTTTGAGGCATCTCAAACTACCTTGCGAGTTGTTTCATAATATTTTATGGGTAAAACATCTCTGAAGAGCGAAGTAAACGACCACCTCATGACTGGGCGGTTCACAGACAAGTGGCGACGAGCTCAGAAATAATCAAGATATAGAAGCCTTCTGACAACCAGGAGGGTGTGTACTAACCTGCTTCTTCATACTAGAATACGTCCTCTGATTCTCTCAGCTTCAAGACAAGAACTTTAATACTGTAATGACGAGTTGCGACGTAATACACTAAATCTTCACAAAGTGAGAACATCTTCATAACCTACCCAGGAAAGTGTCTCCACAAGGTACCCATGATATTTACTTCTTTCTTGTGGGTACGCGTATTCAGCCGCTGTTGACGTAAGTGTTGGTCTAGGGTTTTTAATCGGGTTGTCCCCGTCAAAGTATGCAACTCAACATTTATATCTCGATAATTTCGAAAATATATTGCATACAGACACTCGCAAAATTGTTATGAATATTATTTCTGTCTGTTCACAAGTTTTCATAAGTTATTCACACATATTGGGAGCCAATAGCTGCTACGTGGCGAGTATTTTGGCATTAAATTATAAATCTGGTATATATACTAGTTAATAGAGTCAGCCAGTAATGATATATAAGGAAGGTTAAAAGAGAACAACATACCAGGTGGGAGTAAGTTGGTGGTGACCCAGGTGAGCATCATCCTGCCCGCCGCCGTAGCTTGTACCCAGCTTGTTAAACAAGTAATCCAACGCCTTGTCCAGGATGCCTGTGCCGATGCTTTTGTTCAACAACTTATGGATGGTACCGTTTTTGTCTGTTAAACTGTAGAAGTTGTCGTGGTACCAGAGACTGGTGACGTGGTTCTCGCTGGTGTTAACGTAGTTGTTGGTGTCACTGATGGGTGTATGGGTAGGATGAGAGGTTCTGGGTGAGTCTTGAGGCCAGGATGACCCAAACATACCGAGGAGGGGCTGAAGGCCTCCCTCACCTCCATCCTCCCCAGCCACCACCACACCCATCAACACCACCACCAGCCACGACTTCTACAATAATAACACACTTTCTTAGGCTAATGAATCTATTTTCTTCCTTAATGGAAAAACATTAACTATGATTATGACTTTATTGCCTTTCATTTCTGTAGTATATTACTAATAAAAAAAATTGTCAATATTATTGTAAGTATTTCGACTGCCTACTTGCTTACTTGTTTATGGAACCTGTGTGTCTGAATGTCTGTAAGGCATTCGTTTATACTGTGTACAGTATAGTTGAGAGCTGGAGGACTTACCATAATAAGGAGATGTGTGTGACAGCTCCTTCAACGCTTACTGATGACACGATGGTGACGGTGCCCGCCGGTTGTGTCCTGGTAGATGGCCGTTTGTCTCAATCAATAGTTAATAGCTCGGTGTTGGTGTCGTCAAGGTTACCTCACTTTTCCACCAAACAATAGAGATTGATGTGGACCGATACTCTCCTTTCACACTCGTGTTAACACACAGTACGTCACTGTTGCAAGCTCAGCAACAGTAGTAAAGTCAGTTTATATCTCCTGTCTTAATGCCTCTTGTGCACGGTCAACGAAGGGAGTATTAGCTTCAGGTGCAGTGGGCTTGTGAGCGGCGAGTAAGCTGGTGCCTTCGTGTGTGCTTGCAAGAACATTTATATATATATGAGATCAACAGTATTACTGGACACGGGATGTCGTTATTGCTGGTGTGGTCTTAGCCTAGTTTCTCTTTTAACATTATAATCAAAGAATATTTTGTTTACGATAACTACAATTAACCTGGTGCCACCTGCTGTATTCTGCATTGTGTTCCAGTTCTCTCTCGGCCCACACACAACGCTTCCGTGACGCCTGCTGGACCATCACTCCAAGACCCCCTGACGGAGACACGATGGTCCTCCCCATACTGGCCAGATATTTTGTAAATAATTTTGATTATGTGTTAAAGGAATATCTTCCCTTCCTTAGGCTTCAGTAAGCCCCTTTATAATATTTATACTGTTACGAACCACGCCACCAATTGTCATGATCTACCTACCCAACACTACGAACCACGCCATCTATTGTCCTGATCTACCTACCCAGCACCACGAGCAACGCCATCTAGGGACGAAACACGAGTATGACTAGTCTTAGTTACCACTCCGGGGTTTCCCTTCTCCATATCTTGGTTGTTGCGTCACCTCCTACAAGTCTTCTTCATCAGCTCCAGTTCGATGAGAGTTCAGTTCACTCTGGGAAGTGACCACAGGATCTCCTATCCTGGAAACCTACGGCACAGTGACTACCTACCGTCTTCTACAATACTCAGCCTTGCTCGTCAGCCATCTCAGCTCCGCACTTAAGTATTTGTAATCTTATATTGCCTCCCCCACCTCCACCTTGCTTTAAATTATTATAGGTTGTATAAATATGTATATACTGTAAATGTTTAGGTTAAGTATGGTTAAGGGTAAATTATAGAAAGCTGAATATTTTGTTAAGGAATTTATGGTACTTTATTATACACAACAAAAACTCCCATCCTTTGTCTACCCTTTTATAGTCCGATTGTCTTTGTTTTTTTATTGTTGTTGCCTGTTGGGATCTGGGTAGACTTTTAACTGTATTCTAAATCCCAACTCGTAACAATACTGTATATACTTGTCACACTTGCCAGATGCTTCTGGTGTCATTGTACAGGGGTACCTAGTGACAGCACTAGGATCCCGCTTCCTCTATCAAGGAATGAACAATTGAAATTGAAATTGAAATTCTCTCTCAGAAAAAGTACACAGGAAACTAAACAACCATCTAAGACGTTGTAGTTAATACGCCTCTATGTACACCTTCTACATCCAATGCTAATGAATTAGAAAAATAATTTCATTTTAAATAAAAATAACTGATATTAATCTCAGAACAACGAATAAGAATCTCAGAAGTCTCCTAACCAGCTCCGATCTCTTTATGAATAACTGACGTAACAACATTCATACCTGTTAATAAATTACCAGAAAGTTATGCCACGTGTATTAATTACAAGTTGTTATTTATGTTTATTTTAATAGTGTGTTCATAAACGCCAACTTAAGTTAAACATCTAACTCTTCCCCTCACAGGCATTGATGAAGAAGTCACAAAACATTCAAGATTATTACAGGTATAAATTCTTAAGTATCCCAAATAGAACTGACTTTACTCTTTCAGCGTGACTAATATAACTCTTGATAGTAAATGACTTACAGATTACGACACAAATTAACAAAGACCATTATAACTGTAGCCGAGTAACATAATTTCATATCAAACCCAATTACAGCTAAATACAATGCATATAACAGAATCGTAAACAATACAGATTTGTAGAATGAATAATGTTACAGCAGTACAAAAATAATACGTTTGGAAGAGTGAGGGTTGAGAGGTTATTTTTATAAATAATGGGGGAAACTTCACGGAATCTGGTTGGTTTGTTTAGTCAAAGAATGTAAATTGGAAAGTCGTTTACGAGCGAACGTTCATATTAACACCCCGAAGTTTGAGATACTTCCTCCTAATCCTGTCTCTGACCAGTAGTTCGTGTGTATGATTCTTTTTAGATAAAGTTTGGGTAACACCTTCAAATCAAAACGTATTCTCTGCAGAGCCCATCTGGGGTTTTCGGTTGGGCGCCAAACGGCATTTTTTGTTTTGTTTTGGAGTTTCAATAAATAAATCATTAATCGGCACCCATAAATTATTCTTTTTCGTTTATTTCGATTGTTTGTGCATCACTAACAACTTTTTAGCGCGGGTTGTTGCCCTATTCCTTGGTTCGCGGTACATAATTGCCACATTTCACTTACTTTCAGCCCAAAATCGCTGTCATTTTGAAAGTAGTTCCTAGGTGGGTCATCTAAGTAGGTCCGGGTGTCTTAAGCTGTATCTCTGTTTATTCCGGAACTGGAAATAATTCTTCTCAATCAAGTCATTTACTAATTTATAAAAAAAATAGACCACACTGCCTAAGGCTCCACTCACCGATCGTGTACAGGATGCAGTGAGAAAGAGAAAAGCCTGCACTGGTGGCAGACTGTAAACATTGTGTGTTGCGACGAGTTTGGGTGACCCGACCCACATTAGTAAGCACAGTCAATTTAACAAAAACGTGGGTCAACTACAAACATATTGTAACTAATTATTTGGTTGTTGTTAGTTGTTACAGCGTCCCAACAATACCAGAATGCAAGTCCACCAAAATCCAGGTGATGTAATTTTGTATTTTTTTTAATATACATAAATAGAATACAAGGTCGTTCTGGGTCGTATTTCACACATCACAAAAAAAAGAGAAATGCGACTTGGCTGCGCACTACTGTACTCTTTTCAACTTAGTTCATGAACATCTACAGTCCCTACATTGTGCTTTTAGATTAACATGGTACGCAATTGTTCATCCACGGACAGCGACGAACCTATTGTGGTGTTGTATGAGTGTGTGTGCACGTTAAGCCCTTGTGTATGTTACGGCCAAAGTGTGTAACCAGCCATTTCGCGTAATGACTGGAATTTTTAGTCATTTCGCGAATTGGCTATTTCACTTGGTCATTTCTTGAGACGCCTAAAATCTTCAGCCATTACGTGAAATGACTGAAATTCTACATTTATCATTTCATGAAATGGCTCAAATGACTTTGGTGTGATGCAGGTTTGTTTGGTGTTACGTGAAGCAGGGAAAGAATTCACAGAAATAAATATCACAATAAAACTGGAAACTTTTATTTAAATGAATCTACATATCCTTCGTGTCCCCATTGGCACGTTTCACTGAACCTTGTCTTTGGGGATGTGTTGGTTTACCACGCGCCATGATAACACCTGGCCAGGACCGTGAGTTGTGTGATGACTAGAGCTGTAAACTCAGACCCGTTGTCACTTTGATAAATTACAGGGACACGAGACAGCGGGAATATGTCAAGCAGTTGAAAGGCAACTTTAACGGCTCTCTATGATATAAGTGGTCGAAGGATCACAAACCTGGTTAAGTGGCACTGATATACCATAATCCACTTGAAGTGAGCTTTGGGGGTGAGTGCATGTCCGCAAGATCAACCTCTGGCCACGAGAGTTGACATCACTACACAAAATAGGCCTGACAACAACTCCAGTGGTCTTTGGACGTTTTCTTTTTTCTTGGCAAGCGAAGCAGTAAGACTTGAACATCTCTCAAACTTCTTTAGCGACGTTTGCATACTTTGGAGCAAGTTGAGCTTTCATTCTGTCACGGCCACCATGACCTGATGCCATGTGTGCCATCTTGATGACGTCGTAAGGATCCTCACTACTGACATAAAAGAGTCGTGTCTCATCTGCGGCTGTGTGCTTCTTGATCAGCTTCTCCACGTCTCCATACTGAAGAACTTCATACCTGTAAAAAAAAAAAGAATCACCAAAATACGACACAAAAAAAGTTACAAAACCCAACGATTTTTAGTGGTAAGAATAATGAAATTTGTTAATGCTTATTTCATATGCACCAATTACAAACGTATTATTACATTATATCATCACTTTTCCTCATATTAAGTATTACTCAAGATGTCGGTCCACGTGCAGTGTATACATGCGAACAGGGATATATTGAAGCGTATTGGCGTATCTGGATGCGTGACTGTGGTCTGTTATATGACCTACTTTCGTGATTCGTAATGTTATACGGTGCCCTCACACGAAACGCAAAGTTAACACAATAATGATTAGAAATGTGTTTAATTTAAATACATTTATTACATATTAATATCTGTAAATAAACTATAACTAAGATTCTACAACACTTAACAGTCATACGTGTAAGTAATGGTCACAACAGTCTCTTAAGTACGATATTAACCTGTAAATAAGTTACGGTAATTTATATATAAAAGATAATTTCTCAAAACACAAAACCTTCAGCGGAATTCCAAACAATAAAGATGGTAAAAATATATATCAACTAAAATTAAGTCTCTGCATTTTACTTATTCTTTCAGCGCCAGTGTGATCTTTCCCTTAACTCCAGTAAATTACATGTAAAATTTCTTCGTGTTTCATCATTTTCTTCTTTATTTACTTTTATTCTTTTTAGTTCTTTTTTTGAATATCTCTCTTTTAATTTTGTTTCTTTTTATATGTGTATTCAGTCTTCAAGTCGCATCAAAGAACAGTTCTAAATTATGAACTTTTAAATCTCAGGAGAAAAAACTATGAATAATTTTGGCAGATATATAACGGAGACAAATTATACACAAAGGGACTTCTGGTTGGAGCAAACTATTACAGTATTATCAACCCAGTCCGCTGTAACGTGGTTGAGACATACGGCGAGAAAACCTGATACTGTATTTTGGTAACGGGAAAAAGATTTAGAAGTCTATTTTGCCCTTAGGAGCTCACTACTAGCAGGTAAGAAACAGTCTGCTAGTAACTGTTATCAGCTAACCTCATCGAACGCGCCTCAGGTAATATTTCACAGTTGGTGTCTTTTTTTTTAATGTTAAATAACAATGAAATTCTAAAGTTATATAATTAGCTTTATAAGAACTTAAGAATGGAAGAATATGCAGCGGGCCTATTGGCCCACACTGGGCACTCCCATTTACACCCAACCCCTATTGCTCATATATCCATTCAACCTATGTTTGAAGCTACCCAGCGTATTCGAGTTAATGATGATATTTGGTAACTTGTTTCACTCGTCCACTACTCTATTTCCAAACCAATGTTTACCTATTTCGCGCCTAAATCTAAAATTTGTCTAATTTAAAATCAGGATCATACCGACTTGCACATACACTATACAACACAGCCTACAAAATTATCTGAATGGTCATTTATGTTGACACAGGGTTGATAGCTGGTAGGAAACATATTTAGACCCAGGCAGGCCCAGGCAGGCCCAGGCAGGCCCAGGCAGGCCCAGACAGGCCCTAAGGAAGGAATTTATTCTTTTTGTGAATTGCTCTAAAGGATTTTTTTTATGTTAATCTCTTCTCTATCGATTTTTTTCAACTGGAAACATTTGCATAAGTAATCTTTCCCCTACGGCTCTAACTCTTTGGAGAAGTTGAGGTGATAGAGCCGCTAAGAAGGTGGGTGACCTTACCAAGTTCACCACTCCCATGACCTTTCGTGGAGAATATGAGGGAGAGAGAAGGTTCAGGGATTGAACTTACAAAAGGTCAAGCTCAGTATAGGGTCAGTGGGGAATGCTGGTGAAGCTAACACCCACAACTGTGTAAAGGCGATAAATCCCCAGTGGCTGAACAGTGAGACTTATAGTTTGAATTTATTGTTTGTGATCTGTGGAGTGCGTGTACACTAGTGTGACGGGACAGCTTGGTATCCTGTTACTTTTCATGGACATCTTTGTTTCTAGTTCTTCCTAGATATACAGTACACTAACCTCTGTATACTTCATCCTTATAACAAACTTCAAAGTATTTTTATCATAACTTTGAGAAATATAAAAATGCAGATCCACGTAAATAAATTTTATTGTCAATATAACAAATAATTAATAATATCAAAAGATCATTTAACAGATTCAAAGATAACTTAACAACAGAAGTTGGGGACCTAAGCCATACTATAAACATCTATACACAGATAAACACACACTCTAAACAGTATCTGGAAATCCATATAATATCTTCGTTGACTTACGCAGTGAAGTAATAAATACAGAATAAATATGACTTACATAAAGGAGTGGAGCCAATAGTCAACTATAAATATACCAGTATATGTTATAAAGCCTTAACATCAACTGCCGATATAGAAACCATATATATGTATATTCAAACTTGTGGTGCTTATATCAGTTCTACACCCTGAGGGTGATAATAACTCCTGTATGGTAAAACGCGGAAGGAAAAGGTCATGCAACAGTAACCTTCAAGGGCCAGCGCGACACACCATCACACTTACCCACTCACAAACCCTCTAAGTATTTTACAAGGGTCTGAATTCGATAGGAAGCTAGATTCCCTGAAGGTCTTTGCCACTGTCTGCCACGACGGCCGCACTAACCATTCTCTCAGTGTGGTCAATAGATCATGGCGCCGGGGATCGCGCTCTTCATCATACCTTCTCTCTTCACTGTCAACTGAGACATAGCCTTCAATACCTGATAGATCTGTATAGTCCTCCAGATTTGGAAACAGATCTTGGTAAGAACGTCGAAAATCTGTCCGAGTGTCAGTATCAGTCCACATCTCACAGTCATCATTACGTCCCCCCGGACATTCATCTTCAGGGTCCTCGCTGTTAAAGTTAAAGACGTTTGTGGTATTGATGTTCAGTATCAAGGGCTGGCTGCTGGTCGAGGCAGGACAGATTGACGAGATGGTGAAGGAGACGATGAACTGGAGGAGGATGGCCAAGGCAGCGAGAGTCAGCGCGGTGTGCACATCCAGACACATACCCAGGAAACTACCCAGTGATGTCTTACACACAGACTGCTCGGGTGTACTCACATACCAGTTGTCACCTTGATAACTCCTCCCGGAGCTGTGTCCGTAGTAACCATCGTCTTTAACGCTTTCCTTTTTCTGATGCCTGAATGAGGACATAGGGAAGATGTTATGTAAGTGGGTAACTACTTCAAAGAAGAGAAATACACCATAATACAGTAAAATTTACGAAAAACATGAAAAACGGAGAAAATGTTTTACTGAAGAATATACGCCTCAGAGAGGAGGAAAAATAAAAATAAAAATTATTTAAAGAAAAATTGCTTAACAAATGTTGTACAACGCTACAAGTATTTGCTTCAGTTATATTGACAGAGACATTAGTGAAGTTGTTTTACTTAAGCCTTGCTGCACCCGAGGCTATATTCACGTATTTTACCTCAAATAAAAGTTTGAGGCATCTCAAACTACCTTGCGAGTTGTTTCATAATATTTTATGGGTAAAACATCTCTGAAGAGCGAAGTAAACGACCACCTCATGACTGGGCGGTTCACAGACAAGTGGCGACGAGCTCAGAAATAATCAAGATATAGAAGCCTTCTGACAACCAGGAGGGTGTGTACTAACCTGCTTCTTCATACTAGAATACGTCCTCTGATTCTCTCAGCTTCAAGACAAGAACTTTAATACTGTAATGACGAGTTGCGACGTAATACACTAAATCTTCACAAAGTGAGAACATCTTCATAACCTACCCAGGAAAGTGTCTCCACAAGGTACCCATGATATTTACTTCTTTCTTGTGGGTACGCGTATTCAGCCGCTGTTGACGTAAGTGTTGGTCTAGGGTTTTTAATCGGGTTGTCCCCGTCAAAGTATGCAACTCAACATTTATATCTCGATAATTTCGAAAATATATTGCATACAGACACTCGCAAAATTGTTATGAATATTATTTCTGTCTGTTCACAAGTTTTCATAAGTTATTCACACATATTGGGAGCCAATAGCTGCTACGTGGCGAGTATTTTGGCATTAAATTATAAATCTGGTATATATACTAGTTAATAGAGTCAGCCAGTAATGATATATAAGGAAGGTTAAAAGAGAACAACATACCAGGTGGGAGTAAGTTGGTGGTGACCCAGGTGAGCATCATCCTGCCCGCCGCCGTAGCTTGTACCCAGCTTGTTAAACAAGTAATCCAACGCCTTGTCCAGGATGCCTGTGCCGATGCTTTTGTTCAACAACTTATGGATGGTACCGTTTTTGTCTGTTAAACTGTAGAAGTTGTCGTGGTACCAGAGACTGGTGACGTGGTTCTCGCTGGTGTTAACGTAGTTGTTGGTGTCACTGGTGGGTGTATGGGTAGGATGAGAGGTTCTGGGTGAGTCTTGAGGCCAGGATGACCCAAACATACCGAGGAGGGGCTGAAGGCCTCCCTCACCTCCATCCTCCCCAGCCACCACCACACCCATCAACACCACCACCAGCCACGACTTCTACAATAATAACACACTTTCTTAGGCTAATGAATCTATTTTCTTCCTTAATGGAAAACCATTAACTATGATTATGACTTTATTGCCTTTCATTTCTGTAGTATATTACTAATAAAAAAAATTGTCAATATTATTGTAAGTATTTCGACTGCCTACTTGCTTACTTGTTTATGGAACCTGTGTGTCTGAATGTCTGTAAGGCATTCGTTTATACTGTGTACAGTATAGTTGAGAGCTGGAGGACTTACCATAATAAGGAG
Source organism: Homarus americanus (assembly GCF_018991925.1). NCBI lineage: Eukaryota > Metazoa > Arthropoda > Malacostraca > Decapoda > Nephropidae > Homarus > Homarus americanus. Next base: position 2,031,897 of record NW_024742338.1, read on the forward strand.
ATGTGTGTGACAGCTCCTTCAACGCTTACTGATGACACGATGGTGACGGTGCCCGCCGGTTGTGTCCTGGTAGATGGCCGTTTGTCTCAATCAATAGTTAATAGCTCGGTGTTGGTGTCGTCAAGGTTACCTCACTTTTCCACCAAACAATAGAGATTGATGTGGACCGATACTCTCCTTTCACACTCGTGTTAACACACAGTACGTCACTGTTGGAAGCTCAGCAACAGTAGTAAAGTCAGTTTATATCTCCTGTCTTAATGCCTCTTGTGCACGGTCAACGAAGGGAGTATTAGCTTCAGGTGCAGTGGGCTTGTGAGCGGCGAGTAAACTGGTGCCTTCGTGTGTGCTTGCAAGAACATTTATATATATGAGATCAACAGTATTACTGGACACGGGATGTCGTTATTGCTGGTGTGGTCTTAGCCTAGTTTCTCTTTTAACATTATAATCAAAGAATATTTTGTTTACGATAACTACAATTAACCTGGTGCCACCTGCTGTATTCTGCATTGTGTTCCAGTTCTCTCTCGGCCCACACACAACGCTTCCGTGACGCCTGCTGGACCATCACTCCAAGACCCCCTGACGGAGACACGATGATCCTCCCCATACTGGCCAGATATTTTGTAAATAATTTTGATTATGTGTTAAAGGAATATCTTCCCTTCCTTAGGCTTCAGTAAGCCCCTTTATAATATTTATACTGTTACGAACCACGCCACCAATTGTCATGATCTACCTACCCAACACTACGAACCACGCCATCTATTGTCCTGATCTACCTACCCAGCACCACGAGCAACGCCATCTAGGGACGAAACACGAGTATGACTAGTCTTAGTTACCACTCCGGGGTTTCCCTTCTCCATATCTTGGTTGTTGCGTCACCTCCTACAAGTCTTCTTCATCAGCTCCAGTTCGATGAGAGTTCAGTTCACTCTGGGAAGTGACCACAGGATCTCCTATCCTGGAAACCTACGGCACAGTGACTACCTACCGTCTTCTACAATACTCAGCCTTGCTCGTCAGCCATCTCAGCTCCGCACTTAAGTATTTGTAATCTTATATTGCCTCCCCCACCTCCACCTTGCTTTAAATTATTATAGGTTGTATAGATATGTATATACTGTTAATGTTTAGGTTAAGTATGGTTAAGGGTAAATTATAGAAAGCTGAATATTTTGTTAAGGAATTTATGGTACTTTATTATACACAACAAAAACTCCCATCCTTTGTCTACCCTTTTATAGTCCGATTGTCTTTGTTTTTTTATTGTTGTTGCCTGTTGGGATCTGGGTAGACTTTTAACTGTATTCTAAATCCCCAACTCGTAACAATACTGTATATACTTGTCACACTTGCCAGATGCTTCTGGTGTCATTGTACAGGGGTACCTAGTGACAGCACTAGGATCCCGCTTCCTCTATCAAGGAATGAACAATTGAAATTGAAATTGAAATTCTCTCTCAGAAAAAGTACACAGGAAACTAAACAACCATCTAAGACGTTGTAGTTAATACGCCTCTATGTACACCTTCTACATCCAATGCTAATGAATTAGAAAAATAATTTCATTTTAAATAAAAATAACTGATATTAATCTCAGAACAACGAATAAGAATCTCAGAAGTCTCCTAACCAGCTCCGATCTCTTTATGAATAACCCAGCCCAACCCAACCCAACCCAACCCCACCCAACCCAACCCAACCCAACC